>NC_054536.1:57096554-57107969 GCF_017654505.1 Polyodon spathula | reverse complement strand
AAATCCAAGAAATCCTCACAGAGGTTCAAGATAATACGTGGACTTTAATCTGCGAGCAACAAACAGAGAAAAAGCTCTCATAGCACCAGAGAAGAAATAGCGCTACACACTGTAATATAATAAATAGTCATAAATAACGTCCCTATGAGATCCTCGTAAACACCCGCGTTCATTTGTGTTACAGACTTAATAAAGGCAAAACAAATAATAAAAAATAAAAGCTACATATTTCTATTTAAGATCATTGTGTTCATATATAATAGCTAATATATTAATATATATATATATTTTATAATATATACCACACACACACCCATACCCTACCACATACACACATACAAGCATACATAATCAACACACCTACACCAACATACACACATACATACCTACATAATATTATGCTATGTACGTACAATCCTTGCAAAAGTATTCAGACCCCCTGACCGATTCTGCCTCATAGTACTGAATTACACACAGTACATTCAAATTTTGTTCTGTTCGAAATTTTAAACTCAAAATTAATTATTGTAAGGTGAAATTGGTTTTATGTTGGGAAATATTTTTAAGAAAAATTAAAAAACTGAAATATCTTGCTTTGCATAAGTATTCAACCCCCACACACTAAATATTTGGTAGAGCCACCTTTCGCTGCAATAACAGCTTTAAGTTCTTTTGGGGTAAGTATGTACCAGCTTTGCACACAGTGTCAGAGTGATTTTGGCCCATTCTTCTTGGCAGATTTGCTCCAGGTTGTTCAGGTTGGTTGGATGACGCTTGTGGACCGCAATTTTCAAATAGTGCCACCGATTCTCAATGGGATTGAGATCAGGACTTTAACTAGGCCACTGTAGGACATTCACCTTTTTGTTCTTGAGCCACTCCAATGTTGCTTTGGCCTTGTGCTTGGGATCATTGTCCTGCTGAAAAGGTGAATTTCCTCCCAAGCTTCAGTTTTTTTAGCGGATTGAAGCAAATTCTCTTGCAGTATTTTCCTGTATTTTGCTCCATCTATTCTTCCTTCAATTGTAATAAGATGCCCAGTCCCTGCTGATGAGAAGCATCCCCACAGCATGATGCTGCCACCACCATACTTCACTGTAGGGATGGTGTGTCTTGAGGCATGGGCAGTGTTAGGTTTGCACTACACATAGTACTTTGAGTTTTGGCCAAAAAGCTCATTCTTGGTCTCATCTGACCTCATAACCTTTTCCCACATTGCAGCTGGGGTTGTTCTCATGCTTTCTGGGCAACTCCAGACGTGCTTTCAGATGGTACTTTTTGAGTAACTGCTTCTTTCTTGCCACCCTCCCATACAGGAAAGTGTTATGCACAGCTGTTGATATGATTGACTGGTATATCATTACTCCACTCCCAGCCACTGAACTCTGTAGCTCCTTCAAAGTGATTGTTGGCCTTTCTGTGGCTTCTCTCACAAGTCTTCTTCTTGTTTGAGCGCTGAGTTTTGAGGGATGGCCTTTTCTTGGCAGTGCCTGGGTGGTGTGATGCAGCTTCCACTTCCTGATTAATTGATCTCACTGTGCTCACTGGGATATCCAAACTTTCTTATCTCTAACTTTCTGTAGATGCTCAGTTGGGGAAAAAGTCTACATTTTCTATCAGATCATCAGTCTCTTACCATGATCCTTCTAAACAGCGGGGTAGGTTTTTCCTGTCTTGAAAAATGTACAGCAACTTTAATGGGGATACACACAGTGGAGGCTATGGTAAGGTAATTGCCAATGGGGTCCTTGTTCTGGCAAGTTTTATTCATTGGTGCAAAACTGGGCGCTTCGCCAACCCACAGCACAGGGGCTGATAATGCAACAAGATATATTATGCCATATAGCTATATATATATATATATATATATATATAGTATAGAGAGAGAGGAGAGAGAGAGAGAGAGAGAGAGAGAGAGAGAGAGAGAGAGTTTGTGCAATGTCTAAATTAGATTGGTAGATTTTACCAGAATTGTTTTCTTAACTTCAGAATGCTGTTAATTCCATCTTCCAGTGTACCAATAGAATGGGTATTCAGTCAGGGGGCATTTTCATGCACCCTCACTGCACAAGATTAGGAAGTGGCATGTTATCACAACTTCTGTTTTTAAAGTGTAACAAGGCCAGCCTGAGTTAAATTCACTGTTAGCACACAAGCTGATAATTTACATAGTTCATGTTGAGAAAGTATGAGAAAATAAACAATAGAGACCTGGTTACAAATAAGCTTTAATTGTTGTCACTGAGCTTTTTCAGAATCCTTCAGAAGTACGCATTTAGTTTGTTTCAAGGACTCAGCCTTGGACTCTACGTCAAAGACTAGTGACTCAGACTTAGACTCGAATGACAGTGACTCAGACTCTGATGATTCGGACTCAGACGCGACACTCGGACTCAAGGTTTGAGGACATGCCTAAAAGTCTGAAAAAATTATTTTTTAGTTTTTTTTTTTTTTTTTTTATTTTTTTTATTATTTTCTCCCAATTTAGGATATCCAATTATTATTTAAGCTTGGCTCACCGCTACCACCCCTGCGCTGAATCGGGAGGGGCAAAGACGAACACACGCTGTCCTCCGAAGCGTGTGCCGTCAGCCACCCGCTTCTTTACACACTGCAGACTCACCATGCAGCCACCCAGATCTACAGCATCAGAGGACAACGCAGCTCTGGGCAGCTTATAGGCAAGCCTGCAGGTGCCTGGCCAGATTACAAGGGTCGCTGGTACGGGGTGTTTTTCAAATGAGCCTGAGCTTGGTCATGTGCAGTGTCAATCAGCAACAATTACTAAAAGTAGTTTGAAAAAAATACAGTGCATTAGAGTGTACAGTTTAAACTCTTTAAATAGACAAATCGGATAAAGTGGATTGTATTGTTCTATTGTGGTGTTTGTTTTTGGACCGCCTGCATTCAACGACAGTTAAAGTTCAAAATGATTATAATAAAACAGTAATGCTATCAGTATGCTATTTGTTGCCTGACCACTGCAACAAAACATTATAAGCCTTCAAAAGCGGAAACAGAAAACACAGTATGCTGTATCCCAGGAATGCATACAGTGAACATATTAGTAGTTCAATCTGAATGTCCTTGCAAAGTAGCAGAAATAGTCACGTATAAATGACATTTAAAGCATGCCCTGCTGTAATTAAGTATCTGGCACCCTGCTTTTTTGATGAGGAGGCAAGTTTTATATGCTGATGAGATTCATGCCAGCATAGTTCCTCCTGTCCCCCCATCAGCCCTGCCATTCTTAATTTGTCTTAGAGGGACTTGTAATCGACCAATCACTCATGCTCTTGACCTTCAGCTTTGAAGCAGCATCACTGATCAGCACTAGCTGTTGATTCTTTCTTTTTCTTAAAAAAAATTAAAAACTTGAAAAAGCTAAATTAGACGTATGGAATGTGCTTTTCAGCCTTATTTATCCCTAAGCCATGTTAGTTTATTACACAACAGTTAGTGTTAATTAGTGTATTTTCAGGTTCATCAACACAGGATTAGTTCTAGGTACTCCACGGCTGAGGTGATGGCTAAGCATCTCGATAATGATGATGTAGCACCACACATAAAAACAAGAGGCATCTTTGATGTATCCACGCCATTAATAGTGGAAAATGTACATAAACATGTCTAGTATTAGACCCCATTAATCGTGTGTTTAAATTGTATCTCCAACTCATTTCTTTGCCCATATCAGTCCTTATGCTTGTCAGCCTTTGGTGATACGCATGACTCTTTCTTTATCTACCTGGATTACTCTTGTAAAGTAATTGATAAGCTATCAAAAACATTATATTGGTTGCTACCAGATGACTACAGTGTTTATATAACGGGGAAACATAACAAATACTGAAGTATTTTGACTGAATCTGTTTGTGTTTTCTGTTTGCACAGCACATGCTGGTAGCTTTGGAAGCCACAAAGCAGAAGGACTCTTGGTTTACTTTAAAGTATACCTCACCTACTATGTTGGAATATTAAACTGAGTTACTCAAAGTACTGTACAACTTATTCCTCTTGAGGTCAGTGTTCTATCGGAGGAGCTTTTGATTACCCGTTTCATCTCAAACTATGATGCCACCTGCTGAAATCTAAAAAAAAAATCATAACATCTTTGTCAGGGCCAAAAAACATCCCTTGCAGTTTTTTTTTCAGCCACTTCCAATTAGTTCAGCTAAAGAATCATTTCAGCACAAAGAAAGCCCCTTGATAAATCTACATACACAGGTACTGATCCACTGAACATTCTTTTATTAACTTAATAAACATGAAACATGTAGCAGTATGATAGTATTCCTTAAATCAAGTCTATTATTTTGAATGTATTTCTTTTTTTTATTTTCTTCCAAATATGATGCAACAATAGATAATACTATTACTAAACTATTTCACATTATTTGACTAATTTATTATTGATATTCTGGAATTGGTAAATGTTTTAATGTTACCAGGTCAGACAATTTTCAGATAATAAGTACAATTTGGGAAACTGTGACCCATTTTATCTGTCCGGGATCTTCACTACAACCAAAACTGATCCAAGCGTTTATATTAGGTGTGTCCTAACTTCTGTTTTGATATGTATGGCGAACCCAAGTGTCAAGGACTTGGATAAATATCAATGAATGCCATCTCCAAACACAATTTAATATGAAGTACATTTTCTACATTCAATAATCAAATCAATTAAAATTCTCCAAGATCACAGATATTCTCCACATTTGCAGTTATAGCGCCTATTTAACTTAATTTCATAAACCTCCTATTCTTCCTAACCCTTACGTCATTAAAGACACAGGTAATTAAGAAAGAAAAAAAAAGAAGCAAAAACTGTATAAATGACACATTAGCATTCTGAACATTCTGTTAAGATAGTATTTACTGTCTCCTTAGGGTAAATCCTTAAGCTTTGCTATGTGACTGGAGTATTACAATTGGCCTCGCTAACCATAACCAAGTTACTATGATGCTTATTTGATTTTATACTTTTGGGTTGTTTTATTACAAATAAACAAAGAACGTCTCCATTTACTTTAAGTGCATATTATATTGCAGAATATGTTTTACCTAAATTGCACGTTGTAACTGGTTGTTTATTGTTACTTCATATGGAAGGAAGATACTATATGTACTTACAGTGCTTATAGAAAGTCTACACACCACTTGAACTTTTTTCACATTTTGTTATGTTAGTGCCTCAGAGTTTCATGCATATAAATGAGATGCAAGCACAGACACACACACACACATATGATAAATATATATATATTATATATAAAGATATATATTAATATATATATATTTATTATATATATATATAATCTCGTCTCCTCTCTCTGCCTCGCTCTGCTCCTCTTCCTCATCCTCTACTCTCCACCCCTCTCTCCCCTCTTCTCTCTCCCTCTCTCTCTACTTCCTCCAGAGAGAGAGAGAGAGCGAGAGTTTTAGTGTGGTTATTCTTGGCTCACTCTGATAAGGCCAAGTCTCGGGTAGTAATTGTGCGTGCTGCGCTTATTATTTCAATAATTTACATAAAAGACACAATGTAGTATTTTTTTTAAATGGCATGTTTACACGGATAACCATCAATAAACTAAAATAAATGAGGATAGACAGCGTGTCGTTTTGTTTTAATTTTACAAATTTGTCAACACAACTTTGTTTTAATGGTCGCTCATCTGCAGCACAATTATTCAAAAAAAGTGTATTCGTAACTAAACATACTACGGTGTTTCCCTTGCCTGGTGAAATATAAAAATTAAAATTAAAAACATATATAGCGATAGAAAGTTAAATTCTAAATACTGAAATGTATTATTTTTTCTCAATAACAGTCGGCAAAATTCTATGCTTACCTAGCATTTTAACACCCAGCCTCAGCTCACGCATGACTGGTCAGCTGTCGAATCTTTCACTTTCCATTTGGCTACTCAACTCTCCTTCAATTTTTATGCAAAATACCGTGAAAGGCCTCTGCTTTTTTATGATTGGACAACTGCGTAAAACTTTGCAGATATGTGACTCTCCTATTGGTTAAATTTACAGTTAGTACCTGCACTTGAAACAGACACGGTTTATGTCCCACCCAGATAACTTATTATTGGGCTACCGCAGAGACGATGCCGCTATTCAATTGGTTGATGGTATCGCAGAAGCCCTTCAGGAAAAAAAACAAAATATTGCGTAGTTACAAGAACAGTATAAGTGAGCAGCGCTGTCAGCCAGACTACTGTGGTGCTTTTGTTGGAAAACGTTTTTAAAGCTTTCTTTATTTCCCCACGCTTTTTAACACATAAGAATAATATAACCTAACTGTTTATGGCCTCTTGTCTACTGCAGTAGCAGATCATAAAAATACAATAGTGGTTTTGCGTGGTATTGTTTTTTTTTTTTTTATAGGGAAGAACCACTGATCTCAGGGTTTATCTGGTTGCAACCCAAACCTCTTGCTTTATTGTGAATAAATGAGGAATGCTTTGCCAACAACATATATTCAATGAAGACAGATCGCAGTACTGTGCAATAGAAAATATCACTTTGTTTTAAATGTACCAAAGTGCAGCAAGTACAGGTTTTTTATCATTCAGTGGTCCACCAGGGATTTGCATTGATGGGTAAGAAACAGCTAAAGATAGATTGATATTGATGCAGTGTACTGTAGGTGGGAATAAAAAGGAAAGGTCGGATAACTTTGACAGCTGTTATTATAACTTGCATGATAAAGACATCATACTGGCTCTATGAGGACTGTTTTAAGAAATGTTCTGTTAAGGACTGTTTTAAAAGTCCACTTGCATTAATTAAACCTTCTCAATTGTTTTAGAGTAGGTTAGAAGTTTATTCTCTGTATAAAATAACTGCTTAACCGCAGTCTCTCTGGGAACAGCAGCTGTTTGCTCCAGTTGATCTAATCTGTATATGTGGCGCTTGTGGATATTTCCTTGTTACAGTAGAATGCTCTTATTTGATACGATTATTATATTAGTTAATAATCATAATAAATAATAATAATAATAAATAATATAATAATAATAAATACAATGAGATTCCCCTACATGGCGCACTGTCAGTTTATGTAATTTATTTTGCACACTGTTTATTTTTACAACAGCTTTTGGCACCCAGTGTGGAACACTATTTTTCTAGATTTCTCATCTCATCATCACTGTGCTTTACCTAAAGTTCTTGGAAAAGCGCAGTCTCAGGAATTTCACAACAGACTTTACTGAATAATCTCAAAACCGATTACTCTGTTTATACTGTCATTTTTTTATTTTATATAATTTATATAAATTACAAATACAATATTTAGTCGAAATATACACACCTCCAGACTGAGCCTGATAAACCACTGAAATCTCAACAGCAAACCAAACTCTCCATGTAGCTCAATCATTAGCTTACGGTCCTTAAGATTACACCATCCTGATGCTGAAAAGTATCTGAATAGAAAATTATTTCTCTTATTATAATTATAGTAGTTGTAACCTATCTTTAAAAAATGAATTTATTTGTTGTTAAGAATTGTCTATCTTTGACCACACGTTTTGTTTTCACTTGAAATTCATATTGCAGTGAGGCTGTTCATACTGATGATCACATTGCTGAGTGAGGAAGGGTAACCCCATGAAACACACATTAATAGAACATAGTAAAAAAAAGAAACTTTAGGGGAATTAGTAACGATAGTCTATTGGCACAGCTTTAACAAATCCCTTTTGTGCTATGAGAGAATCTTAATAGAAACATTTAACAAATAATTACATATAACCATAAAACCAGGTAGAATGTTTCAGTTACATCTGGTGTAAACCCGGGTGGCCACGATTAGGGAAGTCAAATTGCAAACACATTTTTGAATGTAATGTGCATTTAATTAATGGTATTGTTCTAATGATGTTTGATGATATCATTAATTACTATAAAATGACACCAAGTGCCACAGCGAAACCTGTTTAGGTATAAACCCATGTCAAAATAAAAAGGACAGGCCAAAACAAAAAAAATAAAGTCAGGTGGAGGTTTATTCAGGAATAATAGTTCTGCTAGATGCTGCCTCCATTTCGTTTTTAAATACTGTATAGCCATTGTAAAACTAGGGTTTATCCGTAAAATTCTCCGACTCTTTCAACCAAAAATAATAACAATAGTAAAACAATCCTACAGTAGCTCTCCTGAAATTAAGTTGATCTATCAATGTTACATTCTGTAGATTACATTCTGCAATTCATATATCACTGCAAACGGTAAGTGACTAACTATGTCTTCCAAAAGTGGTGTCAATGGAAGATTTATGTGAATATTCCAATTACAAGGTATACCTATAACTAACCATAAATAATCCTTATTTTCAACATGTACAATGTTCTTCTAAGCCTAGTCAATATGGGACAGAAATGCTGATTTACTGAAATGAAGATATCTAAAATGGCCACTAGGCTACTGGGATTTCATTTCCACCGTATTTAAATGTATTATGCTTTTTTTTTTCTTTAACTGTACATGTATTATGCATGTCTCTGTATTTAAAGTATTATGGATTTTATTGTTACTGCATCTTGTAAAGCGCTTTGTGATGGTGGTCCACTATAAAAGGTGTATATATAAAATAAAGATTGATTGATTGACTGATTGCTTGGGATAGCTATTTACAATACTATCCTGGAAGGCAAACTCACACAGTGAAAAATAAAACATGTAGCGTTGGCATCTAGTTTACAACAGCAAATTGTGTACCATAAAACAAGTGAATCTGGGTCCTTGGGGTTCTGCTTCTCCTTAGAACTGAAATTCGGTGGCCGATAGATACTGTAGCATGATAATCATATTTGAAAATCTCATATCAGTGCAATGCAGAATGAGGAGGGTGCCTTCATATCACAGATTAACTTGATTCTGTCAGACCACCAAACACTTCAGAATATGCAATTAGTACATATGGAAGGCACGACTCTTTCATTTTAGCAGAGAAAACAATTCTCTATTATGGCGATGGTAGTACTTACAATAATTTCTTCTGTCAAAAACTGTACACTGGAGAATACCTCCAAACAGTAGGCTTACAGTACAGGTATAGTACATGTCATTAATAGCATGCAGGTGTGATATGCATAGCTTACCCAATATGCACTACTTCAGACACTACAGTATTTAATTTACTGTACTAAAGTATTTTGGGGTATATACTGAAAGTGGGTCCCTGGTGTAAGCTGTTGAAATACAGTAGTGGAATGCAGTCAGTAAGCAGACTAATCACATTAAATAGTCTATTTTTTGGAGCAAAAGACAGAAGGAACTGTTGCCTCACTTGAGGAGGTTCAAAAGAAGGTTGAGTTGAGTTAAGCTCTTCTCTGCACGTGGCTGAGCTTGAGTGCAATTCAAGTACAACATTAAAGGCCAAGTTGAAGAGGCATGGCCAAAGTGGAGAAGTGGTGGGTTTACAAATTTTTTAACTTTGTCCTGGAGGGGCCACTTACAAAAAACACATATGGGGAAATCCTTGCATACACAAGTGTGGAGCAATATGCATTTTGATTAAATTAACACTTCATCCATGATGATAATTTGTTCTCCAGTTTTGTTCAGTTATAGTACATATTTAACTTCATAACCTTCTTTTCCCCAGCTCCACTGAATTTGGTAGTTCCATCCCAATGCTCATTGAACCAGTGTCAGGGTATAAATAAAGGAAATGCTTTAGTGGTAGTATTTTAGCCTCTTTAAGGTAGCATGCTGTCATTGAAGGGAAAAAGTTGAAAAGACAGGAAGATAGTCTATTCTTATGCTTAGATTACAACTTGTCAACATCTCAACCACGGTATCAGAATGTCCAAAATCTTCAGGGCACAGACTACAAGCCTTACAGACACTAGGTTAGGGGAGGGGGGAGACAGAAATCCTGTGTGAGCATTATTGTTGCCTTAGACACAACACTGTCTTAAAACAAACATTTAGTTATTTATTTGTTTATTGGAAAAATGTAAAATATGCCGCTTATTTTGAGCAATGTGTTTTTAACATCATTCATTTTGAGTGAGTCATCTTAAATGTGCTGTGTAAATGACACCTAAGAATAGACTCTGGACAGAGTACAAAAAAAAAATGTAAAACAGTATCAGGGGTAAGCTATAGCAAATATGACATCAAATAAAATTCTAACATTATTTATTTATTATTTATTAGTTTGAAATGGAAATTGAGGGAAATTCAAACGGGAGTGTTAAATTGACGGATTATACAATTTAAAATCTGCATTTATACTAAACTTTTGATGGAACAAACAGGCCCCTATATAGAAAGGTATAACGCATTTAGTTAAATACCAACCATCCTGATAATAGTAAACATGGCCCTAAGACTCTTGTGTTTTACCTTTGTTTAACATTTGTGTGATGAGCAAGCTCAGCTTGTCTCATTTATTTTTTTACAATAACTGCATTTCATCCACTAATGACTTGGATGTGACACTTTAATTGAAATTGTACCAAAATATGAATACAAAGAAATGTACTTCTTGTATTGTACCAGGGCTTGCAAAATTTTGGTAATGGTACTTGCCCTTTGGGCAGTCTATTGTTGACATTTGGTTGTCCAAAAAAAAGTGTGAAGTTGCTCATAATTGACCTATGGACTGTGATTTGTACAAAGTACACCATACTCAATATAGGTACAGTATCTCAGGGTTCATACACTTTTTCAACATCAAAATTCCATACTTTTTTCAGATTTCCATTTGTTTTTCCCAGACTTTTTTTAGTTAGTTTCTACTAGTTTTTCGATAGTTATCCACATAGGCCGGCAGCCGCAGAGCATTATAGCTTTTTGATCCAGAGCAGAAGTTTCTCCTGGTTTTCTAAAAGTATTTGTCTGAATCTGGAGGTGCATATCTAGCAAGATACAATGCAGGTATGCAAAAGAGAAGCAAGATACAATACAAAGAAATGTCCAATATTTGAGAACTACACTGCACTATTTACAAATAAGAATATACAAAGTTGTATACTGCAAAGGATAAACTTCTGTCAAAACATATAGTAATGGTACCAATATAATTGTACCAATAGTATACTAAAACCAGACAATTTTGGCACAAGTATATTTGCAGTATGTTACTTTTTTGTAAGGGAGCCTTTTGTTTGCTATAGTAAAAGGACAATCCAAAACGAACAAAGTTATTCTTTGATTTTTTTTTTTTATTATTACAATATTTGCCACTACTAGCACAAATAATAATAATAATAACAATCACAAGACAATACGGTACTTAGAATATGAATACATGAGGTATTGTTAATACATAGAATATGCATACTCCTGATTGTGGGGGCACGCTGCATCCACTATTCTGGCTAGTTGAAGAACACATTACACCCCCACCTACCCACCCCTCAAAACAAAACAAAAAGCGCATCAAAG
>NC_054536.1:57082969-57096054 GCF_017654505.1 Polyodon spathula | reverse complement strand
AATTCACCTTTTTTAGGGGCCAGTGCATACCGGACAAGTACGGACAGAAAAAAAAGAAACCTCATTTAACCCTTTTTGGTCCTATGTCGGACCAGGTCTAACATTAAAATTTTTCCTTTCCAGTCCGACATCATGAAAAAGACGTAAACCACGGGTCTCTGCATTTTTTTTTTTTCTGGAAAACCAGAGAAACCTTTCAAGGCCGAGCGGGAGTATCTCATAGCCCCATGCACTACAGGGATAACACGGACATAACGAATAGCTGCTTCTGCATCCAGCGCTCAAAGAAGATCACAGACATCTGCAGAGCTTTTTGAAATGTTATAGTAAAAAAAAAATAATGACTTGATTGCTTATGAGGAGTTTGTGTAAAACAGGAGAGGATTTATCAGTATGCCGTCTATAAAGGGGTATGTGAAAAATACAGTGAATGAGAGGTTGTGGCTGTCGATACGTACTGAGTGTTCCTTTTTGCAAATCAAATCATTTTAAAAAAACCCTGTTGTACTCTGGGGGGGGCTTATTAACAGGGCAGTGTAAATAAACAGCATTGTGAAATAAATTGACCGGTTCGCCTGACAAGCCCGTAAATGGACTGCAAGGGTTCATTTTTTGGCAAGACCATTTGTTTGCGCTTCTTATTTGGCTAACTGAGTTATAACAACTGTCTTTCGTTGCGTGTGACGCCAGTAGCACGGCTCACTCTGCAGTGGAAAAGAACCCAGGCTCTCCTTAACTGCTCCGTGAGGGCTCGGCACGGATCAGTTGTACAGTGGATAAGAGGCATGAAATAGCTATATTCTCTGGAGCTGACAGATTAGGCTTGGTAATGACCGTCTCTTTGAACATCTTTTGTGTGCGTGATGTCACTGTTGAAAATCTTGCATGTGTTTTTGTACCTTTACAGCCCATTCTGTTACTATTCGTACTTCTTGGTTTACATTTATCACCTATTAGTCAAAGTTCTGTATAGAGTATTCACTGTTTCACCATGACTTTCAGTCTTATGGTAAAGGGTGTTAAAACACAGCTATTTTAAATTAAACTGGTCACATATCTGTTCTTTTGTGTCGATGCATCCACAACAAAAAGCATACCATTGCACCTCCTGGTTCTGGGTTTTTGGTATATGTGCATACTCTCCCAATCCCATTTCATTGTCTTTTAACAAAATGGTCCAGCATTAAATGAACATTTGATCTTGTTATGTATCATACAAGTAGCCCATCAAGATTATTGTGTGTATGTATCGTGATACGATGTAACCTGTGTCGTATCGCTGCCTGCATATCGTGACATGCGTCTTATTATGACATTAGTGCTTCGTTCCCCCCTATCAAACACTTGTCAAAGCACAAAGGGATTGCTCTGTATAAACATTTATAATATATACATACACACAAATTCACGTTTGACTTGATTGTCTAGTTGTGGAATTTGTTTTTGAATAGACTGTGGCTATGTATGGTACAAGGACAGTATGGCCCAGGGGTTCTCTTTCGTTGTGTCCCAACGGGACCGGGTAAGGCTTAGCTCTTCCTTTATACTGAAAACAAAGTTTACCACCAGGGAATGCTTTCTGGTCTGTATAGATGTTTAATAGGCTCTGTAGTGATTCCAAGTAGTCTAAGGTACTGTATGTATTTTTATGTTTTGATTTGTCTAAATGAATGTACGGTATTGTACATGTTTTCCTATCCAGTAAAATAAATAATAATAAAATGTACTATTCTGCAATTTAGCAACATTGTGAAATATTTTCATTAATTTTCAGCACAAACTGGCCAGCCAAATGTTTTGCAGGGATGTCTTGTAGATTAATTAAAACCTTGTTGGTTTAACCTTCATGGTTAAAGTATGTTCTGTGCTTTCTGTTTTAAACCCAGAGCTGTAAAGGTTTGTTACTGTGTGCTAGCAGAGGAATTTTCTAAACCCCATGGATATATTTGTGGCTTGTCGTAGGAGGCCAATTACTCATTCATCTTAACAATGTGGTTATGCTTTTGTCTTGAGGCATTCGATATGTTTTAGTAAACCTGTAGAATAACAGCTTGGGGGTTGGTTGACTTGTTACCTTAAAGCCTTGCAATTAATTTCATCCATTATGAGATTGGTCTGCCCTAGAAAAACGACGCTCGCCTCTGAAGCTTTGTGTTTGCCATTACTGGTGATTGTTCAGACATTTAATTGCAAATAAAATATTTGAATTATACAATATAGAAATTATACCTCCAAGCTGTGTTATTTTTATTATTTTTTTTATTTTGGAGTGCAGAAGACCCTCTGATCCATTGCAGTAACCTAAAAAACATGCCAGCCTGTGTGCTGAATTCATTTTGTGTAATGGGATAAGAGGTTCCCACCTGCTGCTCATGCCTGGGGTTGGAATTTCTTCCTTACACTAGCCGTCACTTTGAGTTAAGATGGAGATTGTGGATATCCCAGTTCCCTATCTCTCTTGTAGCATCTTGGCACTGAAGCTCCCCAAGCACAAATCCTCTTAAGGGGGATGAGAATTCAATTGCTTCACAGTGACAATTGAAATGGATCAGCCACTGAACCGATGAAATTAGTTTCTCCTGGTCTGATTCCATGAATGAACCCCATTTTTTAGTGTAGAGACAATAGTCCTTGACTATTATCATTAATGATAATTCATGAATTGGAATTGAAAACAAATAGCCAGCTTCCTTCTTTTTAACTGGATTACAAGTTGCTACAATTGTAATTGTAATCAGAGATTGAAGGTAAAAGTGAATAATATGTACAAATTTGTTTTTTATTCAATCAACCCAACTACCTCTTTTCAAACACCTTACATTTATCCTGGTATGATGCGTTGGCACGCAATTTATGCCAAATATTTATTTCCCCCCCCCCCAATTCTTTTTTAAATGAACATTAAAGTCCTGCTTGATTTTTCCCTGGAGTGGACTTAAATGTGACGTTGCATTGGCTTTCCGAACTGGGTGATAGTGAGAAAAGATGCCACGTACAGTAATACAATTTCCATAGGCCTACTCTAAAGGAACCAAAATAAAACAAATAATATTGCATTGTAAAAAAAAGATATCTTGAAGAAAATTCATGCCGTGCTGTCATACAGTAGTTCCTCGCTAAACCGGACATGTCTGGATACAGACAGGTTGTTTGAAATAATGATGTTGTTTTAAATAAATAAATGTAAATTGTGTGCTCTGTACACATTACATTATGTAAAAAAATGTAATTCTGTAAAGTAGGCCTCTATAGTACAGTAGCAAAATCAAATGAGCACTTGGCATACTTTTTACTTTTGCCTATAGGCTAATGTAAATAATACTAGTAACCCTAAATAAATTGTGCCGTTGCAGTCTCTGTAAAACAACCTTTTTTTTTTTTTTTTTCTTTCAGTATAACTGGGGGACGTGTTGTGTCTGGCATATGAGTGCATAACGATGTCAGTGTTCGTGAGTCAAATCATTCAACAAGCTAATTAAATTTCACAAATATTTAGATGAGAAGTATTCATCAGTGTCATCTTTTCGTTTTTTTGGTAATGCATAAGATCCCTAAACAATATGAAATGTATGTAGAAGGCATGGAGAGGGGCAGCTTGGTTCCAACACAACAGTCATGTGTCTTGAGTGCTGTTAATACTGCATAATTTGGACTTAATAAATGTGATGTTAGTAGTTTAAATTGTATACTTTGATGTTAGCAGTCATGTGAATTGATTTTAATATGCACTACTTAACCTAATGGTTTAATTTATTTTTTGGTCTTCACTAGAGGAGAAACTAGAGTTAATTATTTTTTCACAGTATTAAGTAGCACTGATCCTAGCAGAGTTCACGTCTCCAAAGCTAAGAAGACACGAGTGGTAGATTAAGTGTAGTTAAGAGATCATTTATCAGTCTGTGGTTCCCGTCTGCAGATTACAACCTTGTGTCCTAAAGAAACCGCACGCAACATGTTGGTATACAAGTAACGAGTAGTCCTCTTTGTTCTGTGTCCCACCTCACTATACACTAATTGCTTTATGATCTTGAAAATAATAATAAAACAGATAATAATCTTGCCATCAGATGGTGTATGTAAACCCATGGATTAGGTAGTGTGGGACTGTTGTGTGGAATGTAGTGAGAGGTGAGGTAGGATCTGTGGTCAGTCTAGATGCTTGAACGAATGTATATAACTGTATTAAAATGTTTATATTTAGGGCAGCATATTTTTAAAGTGACACATTTGCATTTGTAGTTTTTGTAATATGTAAATTAAATGTGTAGTGAATAATGGTAAAGTAATGCTCTTGTGACATTTTCTGCTACCATCTTTGACACGCATTCAGAAAATAATTACTGTGAGCGTTTTGTTTTGTTTAACAAAGACATGTTGAAGGTTGTGATGGATATTGTAGCTGATATTTTAACATTCTTGTAATACATTGAAAAAGCAATCTAGTTTATAAGTTACGTGTCACATTACATTGTCACTCATTTTTACTTTTAAAAGCTGTTCAATAAAGTGTTGAAAGATTTTACATTTGTACAGTGATAGTACAGTGGCTTGCCAAACAGCAGTTACACATTATTTCATTCATTATCAGACTTACCACTCTCTCTTTCTAAAGCCCATTTAGCAGTTGTTAAAATAAGTGCATATGTGATTAGAAAGGGTACAGGACTGTTCAGGAATGGAATTTGTTGCACAAACATTTGCTGGAGAATTTCAGTTGTATTTTCAACCTACTGTAAAATAAGATGTTATTCTTAAATGTTTCTAAAAACTGACAGCTAGTTGTTTAAAACCACAATAAAATGTTGATGTACTTTTAACCCCCTAGCAAACCCCCCCCCCCCCCCCCCCCCCCCCCCCCCGCACAGCACCTGTGTCTATCAAGATAGGGATTGCATAAGTACTATACGTTCCACCTTCATAAAAGGGCTGTATTCATTGCCTGACTGTTTCCTCATCATATGAGACAAGGGTACTGGTTTGTACGGCACACCACATTCTTGATTTTCCATGTGATGACGATGCAATTTAAAAAGGACATTACATTTAAAAAAAAAAAAAAAAAAAAAGGGAAAAAAAAAATGGCTGCCACAAATTGAAGTCATTTGGTGTAAAATATCTCGGATATTTGTATTGGTCTATAATGCTTTAATTGCTGCTTGTGTTCATTTTTTTTTTTTGATAGAAATCTTGGTTTGACTTTTTTTTCTACTTGCTGTAAGAATAGGCTCTGTGAACTATTTCTTTATTCCGAGTTTAATATGTTGTGTATTGATGATTAATTTATTAATTGAACTGTGCTTCTGCAAAAATAAGTTCTACCATGCATTGTACTATAACTGCAGGGTAAAAAATCGAAACATTCCTTTTACTGTATAAATAAAAGATTTATAGCTGGAGATTCGTAGCTCCGACTGTGCTGGTACCTCACAGATCTATTGTAACTAATTCACCTGAATACATTTCTGCTGTAATTATGAATTTAAAAATTGATAATTGATAAACAATCATTTATTTTTCCCCCCTCGGTAAATTCATGTTAATGAAAAGTAGAACCGTTCCTTAAAACTCCAATTTTAAAGTAACTTTGCTCACAGAAACAGGCCCACCCATCACATTAAAACAAAGAAAGGTAAGTCTACGGCTATTCTTTAGGGTTATCATTTTTTTTTTTTTTAAGTGCTTATTTTTCACGACACTGTGTACGCGATTCCTGTGCGAATTTAAAAAAGAAATCTGTTCGATGAGTTCCGCGCACCACTCTTCATCATCCTCAATAATTTGCAAATTGTTGCTTGGATCATGGTAATGTTATAGCTATTCGCGCCTTTGAGTTTTTCTTTGTTATGTACTGAACATGTCAGTCGATCGGTCTGTCTGTCATTTTACAAATGGTAAACACAACAACTGTCATTTAACATAGCCTCCTGTAGACCTTTGCATTGCATATACTCCAAGAAACTTGTTAATTTTACATGTTAAAAAATGTGTATAAAATCTAGGGCTGCAACTAAGGGTACATTTTGACCTTCAAAGGTTTGGAACACAATGGTTGGTTGGTTCGGAACACATTGGATGGTTCGAACCTTCGATGGTACTCCTTTGCATAATTTACTGGCAACGTTACCATAGCTACTTGTTTATATTTGATTGCAAATCCTATTATTTTACAGAATCCATATAAATGGAATAACACATTCACATGTATTTTTAAAAATATTATATAGAACAGTAATCATGTTTTTAGAATTTAAATAAAAATACTCGTGACCCTGGAGATTGGTTGTGCCTCCATGATACATCAGCAGTCACTTGCACAGTTCATATTCAGCCAGACATTTAACACAAAATTCCTAAACAGCAGAGGGTTTTCAAAACATTTCATTTAATACAGCTTGCACAGTTTGAGTTGAGTTCTGCCTCTGGATAACACTAACTGGAAGGGCGGATGGTGCTCAGTTTTCTAAATAAAATTATTAGCGTTGGCATATATTTTGTAGGTTTCAGACATATTCTACTATAGCATTGATCTCACACTGTCTTGTACAGTAGGTATTACATTTTACTGAAGCACTACAACCACTATAGGTAAACCCCCCCCCCCCCCCCAAAAAAAATGCTTTGGCATAATATAGCCTGCTCCATACACTGCAGTGGCGCTATATAGAGTTGTTGCATATGATGGTTTTGTAGTGGATTTTAATACAACAACTTTTGTTTAAGTAATATGTATTTTACAAATCAAAAGAAGAAATTGAGCATGTGAGTGACATTTTAATGTGTTATTTATAGTGCTCACACATTGTCAAATGATTTCTGTCAACTGAGGAGAGGGGGGGGGGGGACAAACAAAAAAACTATACAGAGCCTGCATGCCGCCTGATGAACCTTCGAAGGTTTAGAACTAACTTTGAATTCCTGGCTAGCAAACAAACCTTTTGAACACAGCCCTAATTAAATCTCGAGTCCAAGATTGAGGACCGTCCTATTTATGTGTGCAGTGGATTTCTGCAAATAGGTGTCCTGTCTATACTAGTGGCAATTTCTGTGGTTCACATCATAACAATTATATTCCCATTTTAGTTCTGGTTGCACTAATGCTTTGATCAGTTTGTATCGTCTCTCAGATGCCCACGCTTATCTTCTAAAGGAGTAACTATGGAAACAGTAATTTTTAATGCTGTGAACACCTAATGATGGGAATCCTTCACAGTAAGGTTCAGTTGTAAATTTACTGTTCAGCACTTCAATTTCCTCAAGTGACAGGACAAAAAAATGCCTTGGTGGGGAAAACCCCCCTCGGAGGTAAAAAAAGGAAGTAAAAAAAACAAACAAAACAGTGGCCTTTCACCTAGGATACAGGATATAAAAAGGCTTACTGCATTGAAAGAGAAAAATGGACAAAGTAACACTTCAAGACTAGTTATACTGTAAACGTCCAGGAGCCGTGACATCTTATGTGTTGAAAGAGTACAAGTTGAGTAGGCCTTGAAGTTGCATTAAACCTGTATAGCCCTAGGTATGTTCCCATACATATCAAAATCCTGTTTTCTCAATGTTTAAATATATTACACCCTGGGCAGCAAAGGGTAATGATGAGCATGGTAAATGAAAGTGGAAGGACTAAATTGGTTAGTTTGAGAGAATCTGCAGGAACAATGCTATGTCACGTTTGTTTTTCATTAAAATGACACAGTCACTGCTGGTGCAGCGCCTTTCAGATTATACTTCTATGGCTACAAAAAAAAAAAAAACTGAATACAAACATTCAAAAACCAAAATAACAATGATCAAATGCACATTTTCTTTAAACCAACTGTATAACTCTAGTTGCAAAAATACTGTATCTTGCTGCTGAAGGCTATAATTTAATGTTCAGAAATACATTTTAACCTGTTGGGCGTTATTTTGTTGGTACGCAATTTGTGGATCAGCAGTTATGGTTCAAAATAACCCCCCATTATTTTGCACAGCTCAGTTTCTGCGGATCATAAACTGAGCATACTGTCGGGGGGGGGGGGGGCGGACTGGCTTTGTTTTGCACAATTCTTTGGAATGTCCGGAGTGCTTGAAAAGCCATGCATACCTAAGTGATTGTAAGAAATCTTTGGGTTATGATGAATGGTTACTTTGCCAGCTGGCAGCTTCACACATCCTAAACCAAGACATTCGGATGTGGTTTTGAAGCATGCTCCTAATTAGTTAAACTTCTTATTATATAAATACTTATGGGGCAAATGCATGGGTCATGCAGTTTAACTTTTACCAGAATGCTTTCTACTAAATGCTGTACACTAGGATACATTTTTTAAAATAAAAATCCCAGTATAATATTTCACATAGCGTTTAGAGTTTTGATCGTATCAAAAGAATCGCAGGCGTCCAAGAATGTGGCAGCCCCTATCTCAATAAGATGAAGCTGGGGTAGATACCTCTGTACAAGCATGAAATAAAAAGGGATGGTACCTGGATATGAATAGCAAGGGATATTCTATTGTGCTGTGCTTTATTTACTTTGAAAACTGATTCTTGTCTATTGCACCACTTGTCTTGCACAGTATAATTAACAGCAAACGTGTACAGTAATTGCATCAATCAGCAACCTGTTACGTGTTATACAGTAGTTCTTATTGTTGAGGTCTTGTTTTTAAAGGTAAAGGTACTAGCAATCCATGTATGCTTGATTGTTGTTGTTATTGGAATCCAGAAATGCGATTTTTTTATTTATTTTTTTCCCCTTTTTGGACTCCTTCAGGAAGTCCTTTTTTAAAGCAGATTATAGAGAGGGGCTAGGCCTGTCGTAATGGTTGAAAAAGTCATCTTGGCACATACTGTATAACGCCTAAGAGCAAAATAAATAAGGTCTAGATATTGTAGTCACTGAAGATGCATGCTGACCATTCTATTATCACCCAAGTAAATTTCAGGTTTCTGAGAAACCATTAGAGGAGTTTGTATTTAGCTTACTAACTGCTGGATGAGTTGGGAGACCCACTTTTTAAATTATTTTTATCTTCTTGAAATGTAAACATTTGTCTGAAAACACCTGTGAAATGAAAATTATGTGATGTAGCTATGTTTGGTTAACAGGTACAATAAACAGTGTTTTTCTCTGCCATTGCTTTCAGCTGGCTGCAATACAACTGTTTACAAAGATCTGATTGGACTGTTACAGTAAAAATGATTTATATCAAAGACCATTGTTACAGTAGGTGTGTTTTGGGATATTACGCAGGAAGAAATCAAAGTGATATTTCCTGTCCGAATGTAATCCTGGCAACCACTGAAAGGCCTGGTCTGAAACCTGGAGTACAATGGGCCTGTTGTTAAGCAGCAGGGTTTAGGAATGTAGCACCCGCCTTAACAAATGTGAGACTGCAGTTTGTTTTGGAGTTTCAGATGTTGTTTATCATACACTGCGAGTGCACGTGCCTATGCCCTACGGGTACAGACTGTGCCATAATATTTTGCATAAAATCAAAGGGGTGGGGCTCATAACAGGGGGTGAGTTTGAGCACTCAAGTAGTATTCAAAATGTCACTTACATGAAAATAAGTTAAAAACATCTCAAAACCATGCATGCGTACCGCCTTCACGTAAGCGCAGTTATAAAAGAAGGGGTTTGGCAATTGCCTGTAAGTAGTTTTTCTAATTGGTGCAACAGAAAGATTGACACTGGGCTAGTTATTTGTTTTCACACTGACTTGGAATTGTTCTTTTTGTTTGGATTATTTATCTATTTATTTATTTTTTAAGTGGAATCAGCGAAAATGTGGACATTGTGCTCCCTAATCTTCCCAATACTAGATGGATGACATTTTTCACTTGAAATTGTTCTGTGTGATTGTGGACTGAACGGCCGTTTTTGTTTAGTTTTGTTTGTGTATTGGAACTACGGCACTAAAATAAAGGATCTCCAAGACATACTTGTGTGTGCGAATACGTTAATTTTGAACACGTTATGCTATTTAATACTTGACCATATACAATTAACAGCACAATAAGGCAAACATTATATTCATTACTGAATCTATTACTTGATTGCATGTTAGATTTGGCATTTCAAAATAGGACTTGTGGCAGTGTTTGGGAGGGTTATGCACACTTCTTTGTATTGTCTGGCTTTAGATTCGAGTATTCGGAAATTGTAATGCTCGTCTTAAGCAATACATTTCTTGAAAATCCCACCCCTACTTATAATGCTGTTGTGTTTTGTCTTTTAACCTTCAATCAATCTTTATTTTATATAGTGCCTTCATAGTGGACCACCATCAGAAAGCACTTTACAAGATAATGAGGAACAACGCACAATACATTAAATACAGTGAAAAACAATGCATAATACATTAAATACAAGGCTAGGATGTGAAAATTCTAAAACATTGTGGATGCATATGTCATATAGAATCATAAGAAGATACAGTGAAAGATCCTAAGTAGCAGAGACGCAACAGTATGTGTGTCATATAGCAGGGGTGGCCAAACTTCCTGACTCTACGAGCCGCATACCAAAATTTCCATATGGTCGAGAGCCGCAAGACACGTACTGTAAAACATGAAATGTTTGCGAGCAAGACATTTTAAATACTAGCATTGTTGTGCAGTACAGTAGTTGTCTCTTGATGGCAGCAAAATACACAAAACAAGGGATAGACCATTGCTTGAACAATGTATTAAACTTTAAATTTAACACACTGATGTTTTTGTATTATTTCTGTTTATACTGTATTACGCACTTTAAATAAAATATATTCAGTTATTATGAAGCAAAATACTATAACTGCCCTGATTTCACAAAAAACATTACATAAAAACACACATTTTTATAAGGATTCTTTTTGACAAGCTCTTCCCTTGAAGATCTGAATTCTGGGTTTAAAAAAAAATACTTTTTTTTTTTTTTTGTATGACTGCTGTGTGCATTAAATAATGTTGGACTTTGTGGATGACAAATGCACTATTTATTTTGAAATGGATTACAACACCTGTAATATTAATTTTTAGACCTGCAATAAAACATTTAAACATGCATTTTCTAGTCTAGCGCCAGTGTGTGATTTTTTCCATGCTTGCCATATAAAACTCGCCTGAGTCATTCAAATCGGCTTCTTTAGTGAACGCTGAAAGCAGCCCCCGACTTAAGCCTGATCCAGGAGGATATTCAGATGAAAATGTGTTTTCCTGATGTTTGAGGCTGCTTGCCTTGTACAGGCTACAATGTGTACAATTTGTTGAAGATGAGACACAGGTTTACTGCTGTTTTCAGTGAAAGCAAACTCTTTCTCCCAGTCTGGTTTCAAGCCTCATACTTTTAGTTTATTACTCGTGGAGGTTTTGTTCAATGCCATTGTCTTCACGAAACGAACGAGCACTTAATTTTAAAACAATAACATTTATTTTCAACTGCACATACGGCTTTGAAATAAGCATGCGCCAATGACCGAATGACCAAAAATAACATTTGAAATTTGGCAAGGACAATCCTGAAGATTTCTCCCGATGCAATGCATAGAATTTGAGACGTGGCCGCTTTCCTCTCCATACGAACTTGGAGATTGTCGATTTGCAGTTTATCCCAGTATCTGACAGGAGGAGGGAGCGTCGAACTGGCACATTCATTTATATTATCATATACGGGCTTGGAACGAGTTAGGCAGCTGCATCCATCTGTTTAAGTCCACCTTGACCTGTCGGAAAGTCATGTTAAAGTTAGTGTGAAGATGGGTGAATTTCCACACCAAGATATTTAAAATGCTTGACCACCTGTGTGTTTGCAGGCAAAAGTATACCAGTCATTGCAGTATTCAGTGGCAACAGCAGATTTTGACTAGTTGATTTTATATCCTGAGAGAGCACTGAAATCATTAAGTAGAGCAAGTAAGTGAGGGAATGATTGGGAGACATTTTTAACAAATAACAACACATCAGTATAACACGATATGCGATGCTGCATATTCTTGATACTGATAGGAATACAAGTAGTAGGTTGGCGAACTGCTTGTGCAAGTGGCTCAAGTGAAAGAGTGAACAACAACGGGGAGAGAGGGCAGCCCTGACGAGTGCCTCTGAAAATGGCAAACTATGGAGAGCATCTGGTACCTGTGAGCACCATCGCAGAGGGATTTGCATATAAAATTGATCATTTTGATAAATTCTGCCCCCAATCCCATGTATAGTAGAACTAACTAGAGATTCCATTCCAGGCAATCAAAAACTTTTTTAGCATCTAGTGAAAGGACCGCACACTGGGTTTCAATGTTCATGGCCGTATGTATAACAAGAAAGATACAGTGAACAATCTGTCACCAACCAAGTCTTAATAAATCCTGTTTTAATCATGATGGATTCATTTAGTCATGTATATTTCAAGTCTGCGAAAGAGCACCTTGGCATATCATTTAAATTCCACGTCTATCAACAGTAGAAGGCGATAACTAGCAGAGAGAGCGGGGTCCTTTTCTTTCTTCAGCAGTACAGATATAATAGCAGTAAAAGAAGCCCTCTCTGTAGCCGTCTGCAGCAGCAAGGGTCCCAATTGATTGCACAAAATATAAATAAAAAAAACTTGAGGGTATGCCATTAAAACCGGGAGATCTGCCCTTTTTCATATCCTGCACCGGCTCTCCGATTGAATCTCCCAATGCAGCTGATTCGTCACGTGAGAGGCATGGCAATTGAAGGCTCTGAAGAAACTGATCACATTTGTCACTATCATGTGGAATGTCAGAACTATATAATTTAGAATAAAAAGCGGAATTCAGTATTTATCAAGAGTGGATCAGACACTATCACCTTGCGTGGTCTTGATAACTGAAATGTCTGCGAAATGTTTGTTATTACAAAGCCTTAAAGCTAGGAGGTGACTCTCTCTGCTGCCGTGAAAATAATAATTCTGCCCAGCCCTATGAATGAGAAACTCGGCACGCCTCGCTGTCAGCAATTGTGGGGAAGCAATCAAAAAGGCAAATGGAATGCTTGAACAGCCAAATGTGTAGAGTGCAAATAAAGGAGGTTATGTTGAGGTTGTATCATGCATTGGTGAGACCACACTAAGAGTACTGTGACCAGTCATGGAGACTCCAATGAAG
>NC_054536.1:57015969-57082469 GCF_017654505.1 Polyodon spathula | reverse complement strand
ACATTGTTCAAGCAATGGTCTATCCCTTGTTTTGTGTATTTTGCTGTCATCAAGAACAACTACTGTACTGCACAACAATGCTAGTATTTAAAGTGTCTTGCTCGCACACATTTCATGCTTTACAGTACGTGACTTGCGGCTCTCGAACATAGAATTTCTGATATGCGGCTCGTAGAGTCAGGAAGTTTGGCCACCCCTGCTATATGACACACATACTGTTGCGTCTCTGCTACTTAGGATCTTTCACTGTATCTTCTTATGATTGACATACGCATCCACAATGTTTTAGAATTTTCACATCCTGGCCTTGTATTTAATGTATTAAGCTTTGTTTTTCACTGTATTTAATGTATTAGGCATCACATCTTGTAAAGTGCTTTCTGATGGTGGTCCACTATGAAAGGCACTATATAAAATAAAGATTGATTGATGAGGTTTTTTTTTGACAAAACACAACAGCATTATAAGTAGGGGTGGGATTTTCAAGAAATGTATTGCTTAAGACGAGCATTACAATTTCCGAATACTCGAATCTAAAGCCAGACAATACAAAGAAGTGTGCATAACCCTCCCAAACACTGCCACAAGTCCTATTTTGAAATGCCAAATCTAACATGCAATCAAGTAATAGATTCAGTAATGAATATAATGTTTGCCTTATTGTGCTGTTAATTGTATATGGTCAAGTATTAAATAGCATAACGTGTTCAAAATTAACGTATTCGCACACACAAGTATGTCTTGGAGATCCTTTATTTTAGTGCCGTAGTTCCAATACACAAACAAAACTAAACAAAAACGGCCGTTCAGTCCACAATCACACAGAACAATTTCAAGTGAAAAATGTCATCCATCTAGTATTGGGAAGATTAGGGAGCACAATGTCCACATTTTCGCTGATTCCACTTAAAAAATAAATAAATAGATAAATAATCCAAACAAAAAGAACAATTCCAAGTCAGTGTGAAAACAAATAACTAGCCCCAGTGTCAATCTTTCTGTTGCACCAATTAGAAAAGCTACTTGGAGGCAATTGCCAAACCCCTTCCTTTTATAACTGCGCTTACGTGAAGGCGGTACGCATGCATGGTTTTGAGATGTTTTTAACTTATTTTCATGTAAGTGACATTTTGAATACTACTTGAGTGCTCAAACTCACCCCCTGTTATGAGCCCCACCCCTTTGATTTTATGCAAAATATTATGGCACAGTCTGTACCCGTAGGGCATAGGCACGTGCACTCGCAGTGTATGATAAACAACATCTGAAACTCCAAAACAAACTGCAGTCTCACATTTGTTAAGGCGGGTGCTACATTCCTAAACCCTGCTGCTTAACAACAGGCCCATTGTACTCCAGGTTTCAGACCAGGCCTTTCAGTGGTTGCCAGGATTACATTCGGACAGGAAATATCACTTTGATTTCTTCCTGCGTAATATCCCAAAACACACCTACTGTAACAATGGTCTTTGATATAAATCATTTTTACTGTAACAGTCCAATCAGATCTTTGTAAACAGTTGTATTGCAGCCAGCTGAAAGCAATGGCAGAGAAAAACACTGTTTATTGTACCTGTTAACCAAACATAGCTACATCACATAATTTTCATTTCACAGGTGTTTTCAGACAAATGTTTACATTTCAAGAAGATAAAAATAATTTAAAAAGTGGGTCTCCCAACTCATCCAGCAGTTAGTAAGCTAAATACAAACTCCTCTAATGGTTTCTCAGAAACCTGAAATTTACTTGGGTGATAATAGAATGGTCAGCATGCATCTTCAGTGACTACAATATCTAGACCTTATTTATTTTGCTCTTAGGCGTTATACAGTATGTGCCAAGATGACTTTTTCAACCATTACGACAGGCCTAGCCCCTCTCTATAATCTGCTTTAAAAAAGGACTTCCTGAAGGAGTCCAAAAAGGGGAAAAAAATAAATAAAAAAATCGCATTTCTGGATTCCAATAACAACAACAATCAAGCATACATGGATTGCTAGTACCTTTACCTTTAAAAACAAGACCTCAACAATAAGAACTACTGTATAACACGTAACAGGTTGCTGATTGATGCAATTACTGTACACGTTTGCTGTTAATTATACTGTGCAAGACAAGTGGTGCAATAGACAAGAATCAGTTTTCAAAGTAAATAAAGCACAGCACAATAGAATATCCCTTGCTATTCATATCCAGGTACCATCCCTTTTTATTTCATGCTTGTACAGAGGTATCTACCCCAGCTTCATCTTATTGAGATAGGGGCTGCCACATTCTTGGACGCCTGCGATTCTTTTGATACGATCAAAACTCTAAACGCTATGTGAAATATTATACTGGGATTTTTATTTTAAAAAATGTATCCTAGTGTACAGCATTTAGTAGAAAGCATTCTGGTAAAAGTTAAACTGCATGACCCATGCATTTGCCCCATAAGTATTTATATAATAAGAAGTTTAACTAATTAGGAGCATGCTTCAAAACCACATCCGAATGTCTTGGTTTAGGATGTGTGAAGCTGCCAGCTGGCAAAGTAACCATTCATCATAACCCAAAGATTTCTTACAATCACTTAGGTATGCATGGCTTTTCAAGCACTCCGGACATTCCAAAGAATTGTGCAAAACAAAGCCAGTCCGCCCCCCCCCCCCCCGACAGTATGCTCAGTTTATGATCCGCAGAAACTGAGCTGTGCAAAATAATGGGGGGTTATTTTGAACCATAACTGCTGATCCACAAATTGCGTACCAACAAAATAACGCCCAACAGGTTAAAATGTATTTCTGAACATTAAATTATAGCCTTCAGCAGCAAGATACAGTATTTTTGCAACTAGAGTTATACAGTTGGTTTAAAGAAAATGTGCATTTGATCATTGTTATTTTGGTTTTTGAATGTTTGTATTCAGTTTTTTTTTTTTTTGTAGCCATAGAAGTATAATCTGAAAGGCGCTGCACCAGCAGTGACTGTGTCATTTTAATGAAAAACAAACGTGACATAGCATTGTTCCTGCAGATTCTCTCAAACTAACCAATTTAGTCCTTCCACTTTCATTTACCATGCTCATCATTACCCTTTGCTGCCCAGGGTGTAATATATTTAAACATTGAGAAAACAGGATTTTGATATGTATGGGAACATACCTAGGGCTATACAGGTTTAATGCAACTTCAAGGCCTACTCAACTTGTACTCTTTCAACACATAAGATGTCACGGCTCCTGGACGTTTACAGTATAACTAGTCTTGAAGTGTTACTTTGTCCATTTTTCTCTTTCAATGCAGTAAGCCTTTTTATATCCTGTATCCTAGGTGAAAGGCCACTGTTTTGTTTGTTTTTTTTACTTCCTTTTTTTACCTCCGAGGGGGGTTTTCCCCACCAAGGCATTTTTTTGTCCTGTCACTTGAGGAAATTGAAGTGCTGAACAGTAAATTTACAACTGAACCTTACTGTGAAGGATTCCCATCATTAGGTGTTCACAGCATTAAAAATTACTGTTTCCATAGTTACTCCTTTAGAAGATAAGCGTGGGCATCTGAGAGACGATACAAACTGATCAAAGCATTAGTGCAACCAGAACTAAAATGGGAATATAATTGTTATGATGTGAACCACAGAAATTGCCACTAGTATAGACAGGACACCTATTTGCAGAAATCCACTGCACACATAAATAGGACGGTCCTCAATCTTGGACTCGAGATTTAATTAGGGCTGTGTTCAAAAGGTTTGTTTGCTAGCCAGGAATTCAAAGTTAGTTCTAAACCTTCGAAGGTTCATCAGGCGGCATGCAGGCTCTGTATAGTTTTTTTGTTTGTCCCCCCCCCCCCTCTCCTCAGTTGACAGAAATCATTTGACAATGTGTGAGCACTATAAATAACACATTAAAATGTCACTCACATGCAAAAATTTTTTCTTTTGATTTATAAAATACATATTACTTAAACAAAAGTTGTTGTATTAAAATCCACTACAAAACCATCATATGCAACAACTCTATATAGCGCCACTGCAGTGTATGGAGCAGGCTATATTATGCCAAAGCATTTTTTTTTGGGGGGGGGGGGGTTTACCTATAGTGTTTGTAGTGCTTCAGTAAAACATGTAATACCTACTGTACAAGACAGTGTGAGATCAATGCTATAGTAGAATATGTCTGAAACCTACAAAATATATGCCAACGCTAATAATTTTATTTAGAAAACTGAGCACCATCCGCCCTTCCAGTTAGTGTTATCCAGAGGCAGAACTCAACTCAAACTGTGCAAGCTGTATTAAATGAAATGTTTTGAAAACCCTCTGCTGTTTAGGAATTTTGTGTTAAATGTCTGGCTGAATATGAACTGTGCAAGTGACTGCTGATGTATCATGGAGGCACAACCAATCTCCAGGGTCACGAGTATTTTTATTTAAATTCTAAAAACATGATTACTGTTCTATATAATGGTATTTTTAAAATACATGTGAATGTTTTATTCTATTTATATGGATTACCTGTAAAATAATATGATTTTCTATCAAATATAAACAAGTAGCTATGGTAACGTTGCCAGTAAATTATGCAAAGGAGTACCATCGAAGGTTCGAACCATCCAATGTGTTCCGAACCAACCAACCATTGTGTTCCAAACCTTTGAAGGTCAAAATGTACCCTTAGTTGCAGCCCTAGATTTTATACACATTTTTTAACATGTAAAATTAACAAGTTTCTTGGAGTATATGCAATGCAAAGGTCTACAGGAGGCTATGTTAAATGACAGTTGTTGTGTTTACCATTTGTAAAATGACAGACAGACCGATCGACTGACATGTTCAGTACATAACAAAGAAAAACTCAAAGGCGCGAATAGCTATAACATTACCATGATCCAAGCAACAATTTGCAAATTATTGAGGATGATGAAGAGTGGTGCGCGGAACTCATCGAACAGATTTCTTTTTTAAATTCGCACAGGAATCGCGTACACAGTTTTTTGAAAAATAAGCACTTAAAAAAAAAAAAAATGATAACCCTAAAGAATAGCCGTTTACTTACCTTTCTTTGTTTTAATGTGATGGGTGGGCCTGTTTCTGTGAGCAAAGTTACTTTAAAATTGGAGTTTTAAGGAACGGTTCTAGTTTACTTTTCATTAACATGAATTTACCGAGGGGGGAAAAATAAATGATTGTTTATCAATTATCAATTTTTAAATTCATAATTACAGCAGAAATGTATTCAGGTGAATTAGTTACAATAGATCTGTGAGGTACCAGCACAGTCGGAGCTACAAATCTCCAGCTATAAATCTTTTATTTATACAGTAAAAGGAATGTTTCGATTTTTTACCCTGCAGTTATAGTACAATGCATGGTAGAACTTATTTTTGCAGAAGCACAGTTCAATTAATAAATTAATCATCAATACACAACATATTAAACTCGGAATAAAGAAATAGTTCACAGAGCCTATTCTTACAGCAAGTAGAAAAAAAAGTCAAACCAAGATTTCTATCAAAAAAAAAAAATGAACACAAGCAGCAATTAAAGCATTATAGACCAATACAAATATCCGAGATATTTTACACCAAATGACTTCAATTTGTGGCAGCCATTTTTTCCCTTTTTTTTTTTTTTTTTTTTAAATGTAATGTCGATTTAAAATTTGGGGGGGGGGGGAGGGTGGGGGGGGGGGGGGGGGGGGGGGGGGGGGGGGGGGGGGGGGGGGGGGGGGGGGGGGGGGGGGGGGGGGGGGGGGGGGGGGGGGGGGGAGGGGTGCTGTGCAGGCTTGGGGGGGGGGGGGACAATTAGGGGGGATATGGGGGGGGTGGGGGGGGGGGGGGGGGGGGGGGGGGGGGGGGGGGGGGGGGGGGGGGGGGGGGGGGGGGGGGGGGGGGGGGGGGGGGGGGGGGGGGGGGGGGGGGGGGGGGGGGGGGGGGGGGGGGGGGGGGGGGGGGGGGGGGGGGGGGGGGGTGGGGGGGTGGGGGGGGGGGGGGGGGGGGGGGGGGGGGGGGGGGGGGGGGGGGGGGGGGGGGGGGGGGGGGGGGGGGGGGGGGGGGGGGGGGGGGGGGGGGGGGGGGGGGGGGGGGGGGGGGGGGGGGGGGGGGGGGGGGGGGGGGGGGGGGGGGGGGGGGGGGGGGGGGGGGGGGGGGGGGGGGGGGGGGGGGGGGGGGGGGGGGGGGGGGGGGGGGGGGGGGGGGGGGGGGGGGGGGGGGGGGGGGGGGGGGGGGGGGGGGGGGGGGGGGGGGGGGGGGGGGGGGGGGGGGGGGGGGGGGGGGGGGGGGGGGGGGGGGGGGGGGGGGGGGGGGGGGGGGGGGGGGGGGGGGGGGGGGGGGGGGGGGGGGGGGGGGGGGGGGGGGGGGGGGGGGGGGGGGGGGGGGGGGGGGGGGGGGGGGGGGGGGGGGGGGGGGGGGGGGGGGGGGGGGGGGGGGGGGGGGGGGGGGGGGGGGGGGGGGGGGGGGGGGGGGGGGGGGGGGGGGGGGGGGGGGGGGGGGGGGGGGGGGGGGGGGGGGGGGGGGGGGGGGGGGGGGGGGGGGGGGGGGGGGGGGGGGGGGGGGGGGGGGGGGGGGGGGGGGGGGGGGGGGGGGGGGGGGGGGGGGGGGGGGGGGGGGGGGGGGGGGGGGGGGGGGGGGGGGGGGGGGGGGGGGGGGGGGGGGGGGGGGGGGGGGGGGGGGGGGGGGGGGGGGGGGGGGGGGGGGGGGGGGGGGGGGGGGGGGGGGGGGGGGGGGGGGGGGGGGGGGGGGGGGGGGGGGGGGGGGGGGGGGGGGGGGGGGGGGGGGGGGGGGGGGGGGGGGGGGGGGGGGGGGGGGGGGGGGGGGGGGGGGGGGGGGGGGGGGGGGGGGGGGGGGGGGGGGGGGGGGGGGGGGGGGGGGGGGGGGGGGGGGGGGGGGGGGGGGGGGGGGGGGGGGGGGGGGGGGGGGGGGGGGGGGGGGGGGGGGGGGGGGGGGGGGGGGGGGGGGGGGGGGGGGGGGGGGGGGGGGGGGGGGGGGGGGGGGGGGGGGGGGGGGGGGGGGGGGGGGGGGGGGGGGGGGGGGGGGGGGGGGGGGGGGGGGGGGGGGGGGGGGGGGGGGGGGGGGGGGGGGGGGGGGGGGGGGGGGGGGGGGGGGGGGGGGGGGGGGGGGGGGGGGGGGGGGGGGGGGGGGGGGGGGGGGGGGGGGGGGGGGGGGGGGGGGGGGGGGGGGGGGGGGGGGGGGGGGGGGGGGGGGGGGGGGGGGGGGGGGGGGGGGGGGGGGGGGGGGGGGGGGTGGGGGGGGGGGGGGGGGGGGGGGGGGGGGGGGGGGGGGGGGGGGGGGGGGGGGGGGGGGGGGGGGGGGGGGGGGGGGGGGGGGGGGGGGGGGGGGGGGGGGGGGGGGGGGGGGGGGGGGGGGGGGGGGGGGGGGGGGGGGGGGGGGGGGGGGGGGGGGGGGGGGGGGGGGGGGGGGGGGGGGGGGGGGGGGGGGGGGGGGGGGGGGGTTTGGCAAGCCACTGTACTATCACTGTACAAATGTAAAATCTTTCAACACTTTATTGAACAGCTTTTAAAAGTAAAAATGAGTGACAATGTAATGTGACACGTAACTTATAAACTAGATTGCTTTTTCAATGTATTACAAGAATGTTAAAATATCAGCTACAATATCCATCACAACCTTCAACATGTCTTTGTTAAACAAAACAAAACGCTCACAGTAATTATTTTCTGAATGCGTGTCAAAGATGGTAGCAGAAAATGTCACAAGAGCATTACTTTACCATTATTCACTACACATTTAATTTACATATTACAAAAACTACAAATGCAAATGTGTCACTTTAAAAATATGCTGCCCTAAATATAAACATTTTAATACAGTTATATACATTCGTTCAAGCATCTAGACTGACCACAGATCCTACCTCACCTCTCACTACATTCCACACAACAGTCCCACACTACCTAATCCATGGGTTTACATACACCATCTGATGGCAAGATTATTATCTGTTTTATTATTATTTTCAAGATCATAAAGCAATTAGTGTATAGTGAGGTGGGACACAGAACAAAGAGGACTACTCGTTACTTGTATACCAACATGTTGCGTGCGGTTTCTTTAGGACACAAGGTTGTAATCTGCAGACGGGAACCACAGACTGATAAATGATCTCTTAACTACACTTAATCCACCACTCGTGTCTTCTTAGCTTTGGAGACGTGAACTCTGCTAGGATCAGTGCTACTTAATACTGTGAAAAAATAATTAACTCTAGTTTCTCCTCTAGTGAAGACCAAAAAATAAATTAAACCATTAGGTTAAGTAGTGCATATTAAAATCAATTCACATGACTGCTAACATCAAAGTATACAATTTAAACTACTAACATCACATTTATTAAGTCCAAATTATGCAGTATTAACAGCACTCAAGACACATGACTGTTGTGTTGGAACCAAGCTGCCCCTCTCCATGCCTTCTACATACATTTCATATTGTTTAGGGATCTTATGCATTACCAAAAAAACGAAAAGATGACACTGATGAATACTTCTCATCTAAACATTTGTCAAATTTAATTAGCTTGTTAAATTATTTGACTCGCGAACACTGACATCGTTATGCACTCATACGCCAGACACAACACGTCCCCCAGTTATACTGAAAGAAAAAAAAAAAAAAAAAAAAAAAAAAAGGTTGTTTTACAGAGACTGCAACGGCACAATTTATTTAGGGTTACTTGTATTATTTACATTAGCCTATAGGCAAAAGTAAAAAGTATGCCAAGTGCTCATTTGATTTTGCTACTGTACTATAGAGGCCTACTTTACAGAATTACATTTTTTTACATAATGTAATGTGTACAGAGCACACAATTTACATTTATTTATTTAAAACAACATCATTATTTCAAACAACCTGTCTGTATCCAGACATGTCCGGTTTAGCGAGGAACTACTGTATGACAGCACGGCATGAATTTTCTTCAAGATATCTTTTTTTTACAATGCAATATTATTTGTTTTATTTTGGTTCCTTTAGAGTAGGCCTATGGAAATTGTATTACTGTACGTGGCATCTTTTCTCACTATCACCCAGTTCGGAAAGCCAATGCAACGTCACATTTAAGTCCACTCCAGGGAAAAATCAAGCAGGACTTTAATGTTCATTTAAAAAAGAATTGGGGGGGAAAAAAATAAATATTTGGCATAAATTGCGTGCCAACGCATCATACCAGGATAAATGTAAGGTGTTTGAAAAGAGGTAGTTGGGTTGATTGAATAAAAAACAAATTTGTACATATTATTCACTTTTACCTTCAATCTCTGATTACAATTACAATTGTAGCAACTTGTAATCCAGTTAAAAAGAAGGAAGCTGGCTATTTGTTTTCAATTCCAATTCATGAATTATCATTAATGATAATAGTCAAGGACTATTGTCTCTACACTAAAAAATGGGGTTCATTCATGGAATCAGACCAGGAGAAACTAATTTCATCGGTTCAGTGGCTGATCCATTTCAATTGTCACTGTGAAGCAATTGAATTCTCATCCCCCTTAAGAGGATTTGTGCTTGGGGAGCTTCAGTGCCAAGATGCTACAAGAGAGATAGGGAACTGGGATATCCACAATCTCCATCTTAACTCAAAGTGACGGCTAGTGTAAGGAAGAAATTCCAACCCCAGGCATGAGCAGCAGGTGGGAACCTCTTATCCCATTACACAAAATGAATTCAGCACACAGGCTGGCATGTTTTTTAGGTTTCACTCTTGTTTACTTTAGGGTTACTGCAATGGATCAGAGGGTCTTCTGCACTCCGAAATAAAAAAAATAATAAAAATAACACAGCTTGGAGGTATAATTTCTATATTGTATAATTCAAATATTTTATTTGCAATTAAATGTCTGAACAATCACCAGTAATGGCAAACACAAAGCTTCAGAGGCGAGCGTCGTTTTTCTAGGGCAGACCAATCTCATAATGGATGAAATTAATTGCAAGGCTTTAAGGTAACAAGTCAACCAACCCCCAAGCTGTTATTCTACAGGTTTACTAAAACATATCGAATGCCTCAAGACAAAAGCATAACCACATTGTTAAGATGAATGAGTAATTGGCCTCCTACGACAAGCCACAAATATATCCATGGGGTTTAGAAAATTCCTCTGCTAGCACACAGTAACAAACCTTTACAGCTCTGGGTTTAAAACAGAAAGCACAGAACATACTTTAACCATGAAGGTTAAACCAACAAGGTTTTAATTAATCTACAAGACATCCCTGCAAAACATTTGGCTGGCCAGTTTGTGCTGAAAATTAATGAAAATATTTCACAATGTTGCTAAATTGCAGAATAGTACATTTTATTATTATTTATTTTACTGGATAGGAAAACATGTACAATACCGTACATTCATTTAGACAAATCAAAACATAAAAATACATACAGTACCTTAGACTACTTGGAATCACTACAGAGCCTATTAAACATCTATACAGACCAGAAAGCATTCCCTGGTGGTAAACTTTGTTTTCAGTATAAAGGAAGAGCTAAGCCTTACCCGGTCCCGTTGGGACACAACGAAAGAGAACCCCTGGGCCATACTGTCCTTGTACCATACATAGCCACAGTCTATTCAAAAACAAATTCCACAACTAGACAATCAAGTCAAACGTGAATTTGTGTGTATGTATATATTATAAATGTTTATACAGAGCAATCCCTTTGTGCTTTGACAAGTGTTTGATAGGGGGGAACGAAGCACTAATGTCATAATAAGACGCATGTCACGATATGCAGGCAGCGATACGACACAGGTTACATCGTATCACGATACATACACACAATAATCTTGATGGGCTACTTGTATGATACATAACAAGATCAAATGTTCATTTAATGCTGGACCATTTTGTTAAAAGACAATGAAATGGGATTGGGAGAGTATGCACATATACCAAAAACCCAGAACCAGGAGGTGCAATGGTATGCTTTTTGTTGTGGATGCATCGACACAAAAGAACAGATATGTGACCAGTTTAATTTAAAATAGCTGTGTTTTAACACCCTTTACCATAAGACTGAAAGTCATGGTGAAACAGTGAATACTCTATACAGAACTTTGACTAATAGGTGATAAATGTAAACCAAGAAGTACGAATAGTAACAGAATGGGCTGTAAAGGTACAAAAACACATGCAAGATTTTCAACAGTGACATCACGCACACAAAAGATGTTCAAAGAGACGGTCATTACCAAGCCTAATCTGTCAGCTCCAGAGAATATAGCTATTTCATGCCTCTTATCCACTGTACAACTGATCCGTGCCGAGCCCTCACGGAGCAGTTAAGGAGAGCCTGGGTTTCTTTTCCACTGCAGAGCTGAGCCGTGCTACTGACATCACACGGAACAAAAGACAGTTGTTATTAACTCAGTTAGCCAAAAGAAGCGCAAACAAATGGTCTTCAAAAATGAACCCTTTGCAGTCCATTTACTCAGCGCTTGTCAGGCGCATCAGGTCCAATTTATTTTCACACATGCTGTTTATTTTACATGCACTGTTAAAATATAGCCCCCCCCCAGAGTAAAACAGGTTTAAAATGCATTGATTTGCAAAAGGACATTCAGTACTGTATCTACAGCCACAACCTCTCATTCACTGTATTTTTCACATACCCCTTTATAGACGGCATACTGATAAATCCTCTCCTGTTTTATCACCAAACTCCTCAATAATGCAATCAAAGTCATTATTTTATTACTATAAACATCTCAAAAAGCTCTGCAAATTTTCGTGATATTCTTTGAGCGCTGGATGCAGAAGCAGCTATCTCCTATGTTTATGTCTGTGTTATCTCTGTAGTGGATGGGGCTATGAGATACGCCCTCGGCCATTGAAAGGTTTTCTCTGGTTTTTCCAGAAAAAAAAAAATGACTAGAGACCCGTGGTTTACGTCTTTTTCATGATGTCGGACTGGAAAGGAAAAATTTTAATGTTAGACCTGGTCCGACATAGGACCAAAAAGGGTTAAATGAGGTTTCCTTTTTTTTCTGTCCGTACTTGTCCGGTATGCACTGGCCCCTAAAAAAGGTGAATTTCGTGGTGCCCCTAAATTTCCCGATTTCTGCGATTTTGGTAGACCCCTAATCAGGCATCAAGCATGGAATGGGGCAACAAAATGAACAGGCTATTATGTGTGGGACCCAACCTCTAAGCTCGAATCAACACCAACCAAAATGAACATAGGACCACAGCACAAAAAGGTCAGCATATTCAGTTTCTGCAGTCCGTGCCAAAGCCTGACAAAACTGCAAGTGATATAATTTTCAGCATCTGGCCTTTTATTTGAATTTCCGCAACGTGTTCAGAGCTGTGATTTGTCATCCAGCATCTATTCCCTTTGGTTGTTGTCAAACTGTTTTGTCATTCACAGCATGTTGCAAACCAAGGGTTCACAGGATTTCTCTCCATATAGCTATTGACGTGGAACCTTCGACTTCAGATTAATAGGAAAAAATATATAAAACAGGAAAATAAAAATAAAAAACACTAGCAAAATGATTAAGGGCAGGATTCCTTAAATATCTGTTATTCATTCAAATATGATTTGTAGATAAGGGGAACATTCAACATGCTATGGGGTGAACTACTACCACTACAGGAAATGCACAATGTTTGGGTGGTGTGAAATTGTTAACATGTCTATAAACCCATTTATCAATAACATTACATTCTATTCCATATACCCAAAGCTATTGACAGGTCTGGTACCTTTTGATCAGGCCATCCAGCAGTTAAGTTCTATAAAAATATAAAAGCCTGCAAGAGAAACATTTTATTTAAAACCAGGTCCTAGAGCATATCTGATGGAAAAACCAAACACCTGGCCTGTTCAAAACCTAGGCTGCTGGTTCTGTACTTGCACTACTCTTAGCATAGTCAAATAGCGTTTACTATAATATAACATAATAAAGCATCAAAACAATCCATTTCCCTATCAAATAAATAAATACAAGTTTTTTTATTGTGTGTGCAGGGTGTTTGGGTAACAGAGAACAGCACAGAAGCTGTACTAGTAAACAGAACATGTAATAAAACAAAAAAAACGACATAATTCAGCAATCAATTCATAACAAATGTATAAACAATAAATACATGTTCAATGTACAGAGGGTAAGATAAAACAAAAGCGCCAAGTTATCTGTTTAAGCGATGCGGGCTCTACCGTGTGGTAGATGATCGCAACTGGAGTTACGCCATAGGCGAGGGCACTAACGAAAGTCAAGATCATCTACCACACGGCAGAGCCCATATCGAGAGGGCTCTATCGTTATTAGAGAATTATTTATTTCTTAATCTTCTCTTTTAAAAAAAAAAAAAATGCATTTACCACAAATTTTCAATTGGATTTAGCTCGGGGCTCTGACTGGGCCACTCAAGGACTTTTACCTTTTTGTTCCTTAGCCACTCCAGCGTAGCTTTGACTGTGTTCTTTGGGTCATTGTCATGCTGAAAGGTAAACTTCTGTCCCAGTTTCAGCTTTCTTGCAGAGGGCAGGAGGTTTGCCTCAAGGACTTCTCCGTACTTTGCTCAATTCATTTTCCCTTCACATCCTGACAAGTGCCCCAGTCCCTGCTGATGAGAAACATCCCCATAACATGATACTGCCACCTTCGCAGTAGGAATGGTGTTCTTTGGGTGATGCACTGTGTTGGGTTTTCGTCAAACATACCGCTTTGCATTTAGACCAAAAAGATCCATTTTAGTTTCGTCAGACCACAAAACTTTTTGCCACATGACTACAGACTCTCCCGAGTGTTCTTTTGCATACTTAAAACAGCATTCAAGGTGGGCTTTCTTGAGTAATGGCTTCCTTCTTGTCACCCTACCATGCAGACCAGATTTGTGGAGTGCTTGGGATATTGTTGTCACATGCACACTTTGACCGGTCTTGGCCATAAAAGCCTGTAGCTATTGCAAAGTTACCATTGGCTTCTTGGTAGCCTCTCTGATCAGTCTCCTTCTTGCTGGGTCATCCAGTTTGGAGGGACGGCCTGATCTAAGCAGGGTCTTGGTGGTGCCATACACCTTCCACTTCTTAATTGTCTTGACCGTGCTCCAAGGGATATTCAAGGCCTTTGATATTTTTTATACCCATCCCTTGATCTGTGCCTTTCAACAACTTTGTCCCCGAATTCTTTTGAAAGCGCTTTGGTGCTCATGGTTGAGTCTTTGCTTTCAAATGCACTCCCAGCAGAGAGAACCTACAGAAACTGCTGAATTTATCCTGAAATCATGTGAATCACTACAATTTAATACAGGTGGAGGCCGCTTGGTGTGTGATTTTGAAGATGATTGGTTACACCTGAGCTAATTTAGGTTTGCTAGTACAAGGGAGGTAGACACTTATCCAACCAAGCTATTTCAGTTTTTATTTTTTAAAAAATTTTCTCCAAATTTCTAGAATATTTTTTTCAAGTTGTGGGGTAGGATGTGTAGATAAATGAAAAACATTATATAATTTTAAATCATTTTAATTCCAGGTTATAAGGCAATAAAAGGTGAACATTTTCAAAGGGGGTGTAGACTTTCTATAGGCACTGTGAGCGTACATTTATTTTTTTTATGTTTTTTAAGCCTTCTGACCGGACTGCATATTTTTCCGACATGAAATAAACATTCCTATTTAGGAACAATCTAAAAAGCACAGGAATGTACAAAAAGCAAGCAGCCAAACATGGATCTACTTTTTGCTACTTATGTTTCAAACCTGAATTCGTTTCTGTTTGTCAAAATTATAAAGAAAAAAAAACATGGAAGGGCCATTGTTTTTGTAGAGCATGGCAACTCTTCTACAGCTCACAATCAGCATTTGCCTCCCATTATTTAGACCAAGTGAGCATAACTCAATAAAACGTGTCTCAAGCTGTAACGAGAAGTGCTGTTTTTTACAGTGATTTATTGCTCATCGTGCTCAGGTTCATTACATGGCCTATAGCTACAGTAGTTTCTAAGCACTTAAAGTCATATTAGAAAACTAATGACAAAAAAAAAAGCAGTTAGCGAAAAACTACTCCTAAAAATGATCTATAAATGCTCCATATGTAAAACAGGACCTTGCAGGTATTTATTCGGAAAGAAGGCTGTGACAGCAGGGAACGACTGCACTGCATTTAAATAAGTGCACAGAACACGCTGGCATTGAAATGCAAAACTCTCAGCAAAGACTCGGTTGAAAAAAACTTTGCTCATTCTTCTGTTTTGAGCTCATCATTTAGTACTCTTGTTTAAAGAGAACTATGCAAATAACTAAAAATCCTATGACATGTATTCAGACATCGACAACAAAAGCCACATACTGTGTGTGTAATTATATATATATATATATATATATATATATATATATAATCTTACACACACACACCAGGATAGATTGGCAACAGTTCAAGCCCTGGACAGGATTTAGCTGTATGCGAAATCAGTACTTGTGATAACCATGGCCTGAAATTAACGTATATTTGGTAGCGTACATTAATTCACCACTAACTTTTTTTTAAAATGCAGTAACATTTTTTTGATAACTTACGCTGCAAATTACATGACTGACCCTGAGTGAACACGTACATAATTACTGGTATTAGTTTTTTTTTTTTTTAAACACACATTAACTGGTGTCTTTCATAAAGCTGGAAACCACTACGAATAGAGCTTTCTGATAGATGACTGAGGTTTGTACAGCCCCATGTTGATACACGCGAGTCCCACAATGCAAATTGTATTGGACAGTGGAGTACAAATACCTACAGCACCAGAACAACGTGGATACAATTTCAAGGTATGAAGTTTATTTTATAGACCAAAAGTAAAGTTAAAATAACAAAGCCATTATGATTTTAAGATAATAAGCAACACGCCCTTAAGAAGATAATTAAGTGGTATGAATTTGCACCGGTGAAACATAACCTGGTTAACTGTACATATCAAATAACAGATATGGTTGCATTCTTGTAGAACCATTATTTAGTTAAGCACAGCGTGGTTTCAATAAATACAGTACTGTGCAGAAGTTTTAGGCAGGTGTGAAAAAATGTTGTAAAGTAAGAATGCTTTCAAAAAGACATGGTAATATAGTTTATATTTATCAATTAACAAAATGCAAAGTGAGTGAACAGAAGAAAAATCTAAATCAAATCCATATTTGGTGTGACCACCTTTTGCCTTCAAAACAGCATCAATTCTTCTAGGTACACTTGCACAAAGTATGGATTTTGTAGACATATAGTCAAGTGTATGATTAAACAATTATATCAAACAGGTGCTAATGATCATCAATTCAATATGTAGGTTGAAACACAATCATTAACTGAAACAGAAACATCTGTGTAGGAGGAATAAAACTGGGTGAGGAACAGCCAAACTCTGCTAACAAGGTGAGGTTGCTAAAGACAGTTTACTGTCAAAAGTCATATACAATGGCAAGACTGAGCACAGCAACAAGACACAAGGTAGTTATACTGCATCAGCAAGGTCTCTCCCAGGCAGAAATTTCAAGGCAGACAGGGGTTTCCAGTTGTGCTGTCCAAGCTCTTTTGAAAAAGCACAAAGAAACGGGCAACGTTGAGGACTGTAGATGCAGTGGTCGGCCAAGGAAACTTACTGCAGAATATGAAAGACACATCATACTTACTTCCCTTCGCAATCGGAAGATGTCCAGCAATGCCATCAGCTCAGAATTGGCATAAAACAGCCATCTACTGTCCAGAGAAGTGTGGTCAGAAGTGGCCTTCATGGAAGACTTGCGGCCAAAAAGCCATACCTCCGACGTGGAAACAAGGCCAAGAGACTATGCACGAAAACACAGGAACTGGGATGCAGAAAAATGGCAGCAGGTGCGCTAGACTGATGAGTCAATATTTGGCTGTAGCAGAAGGCAGTTTGTTCGCCGAAGGGCTGGAGAGCGGTACACGAATGAGTGTCTGCAGGCAACAGCAAAGCATGGTGGAGGTTCTTTGCAAGTTTGGGGCTGCATTGGTCTCCTCAATGCTGAGAAGTACAGGCAGATACTTATCCATCATGCAATACCATCAGGGAGGCATCTGATTAGCCCCAAATTTATTCTGCAGCATGACAACGACCCCAAACATACAGCGAAAGTCATTAAGAACTATCTTCAGCGTAAAGAAGAACAAGGAGTCCTGGAAGTGATGGTATGGCCCCCACAGAGCCCTGATCTCAACATCATCGAGTCTGTCAGGGATTACATGAAGAGAGAGAAGGAACTGAGGCTGCCTAAATCCACAGAAGAACTGTGGTTAGTTCTCCAAGATGTTTGGGCCAACCTACCTGCCGAGTTCCTTCAAAAACTGTGTGCAAGTGTACCTAGAAGAATTGATGCTGTTTTTAAGGCAAAGGGTGGTCACACCAAACACTGATTTGATGTAGATTTTTCTTCTGTTCACTCACTTTGCATTTTGTTAATTGATAAATACATAAACTATTAATGTCTATTTTTGAAAGCATTCTTACTTTACAGCATTTTTTCACACCTGCCTAAAACTTTTGCACAGTATTGTACTTTCTGATTTAAATACAGGCCTACTATGTGATAGTTTGGGATATTGTATTTATTAGTTTTTTGTTTAATTCATTTTGTACATAAATTAACAGTCGAATAAACCGCTACCAAATAAAATCATTTTGCTACTTACTTTCCAGGCAGGTAGCAAATCCTCAGTTAACTTCTAGCCCGGTGATAACCCTTACAAGAGAGTTCAAGGATACTTGCACAAAATTAGAATATTTCAAATAGTAGCTTCTTCTGAAAGGCTAATGTGTGATTATTTTTGCTTAGCAATATGCCACCATTGCATAAGACAATACAGTATATCCAAGCCACAAAATGGATCCAGTTGCAGTTTCTTAGAATTTGGTCATCAGGGATCACTAGGAAAATGGAATAAAAAGTTTGAGGTGGGTTTATCGTGTTGGCGTCCATCTTCATACTAGATTGTCCTTTCTTCTTTTTGTTCATAAATTGAAGTGCTACTCTTTGGTTTTAGGAGATTCCATGAAAATGGCCCATTTGTATATTTTCCTTTTTCAGATAGACGACTGACTTGTTGACCAGTATTTTTAGAGGTTCTTTTTTTTTTTTTTTTTTTTTTTTAATCCCACTTGATACAAGGTCATTCTGATCCAAATAGCAATGCTCCTGCTACCTGCAACATTGAGAGACTTTACATGGCATATTCAATCTTGGTTATAGTCCAGAAAACACTTGTTGTGCAACACTCAAAAGTAATCCAAGAGGGGCAACAAGAATGGACAGTGACCCTCCAGCACAGTGTGACCTAGATTCTGAAACTTACTGCATTACAAGAAATGATGCCAGTGGCATAACACAGGGACAAACATTACCTCACTTAAGCCACTTTCTCACTGGCACCGCTACCCAGGTCACAATTCACTATAATAAAAGGCATAATTCTGAGCCCTAAAATCCTCAGTCCGCATAACGATCAATTTCTGACATGACCTAGTTCCGGTACAAAATAAGTAGACCACTACTGCACTCATTAGCTACTGTAATTGGACAATGTTTTCTAAAAACTGGCTGCCAACGTAAGTTTGTAGTTATAATAAATGACTGACACCCAAATCTCTAATGCTGCTGTAATATTTAAAAGATAATCCACAAGAGTGTGAAACTGAAGGATATGTGACAATACTATACCATATACAGCATACCATCACTGACCAGCATTGCATTTTCCATGTCAACGGTTACATATGGAGAAAGTAAATTTAGCCTCCTTGTTAAACCTGACATGCTTTGAATGTTTATACAACAGAATTCCATGCAAAAAGAAGGCCACTGTATTTATTACTGCTGTCATCTCAGACAAACATGATCCAATACATTTTAGAACACAAGCTTTCCAAGAAAGTTTGTTGATGAAATGGGACTGCAAAACGGTTCCCATAGTGCATTGTAATTCATAGGACTTTCATAAAACCTGTGGTTTACAAATCAGACCTGCTTGCCCAATTACAGGTTGAAATGGTATTGTGATGTACAGATTTGCCTTAAACAAATAAAACGGCTACAAAACGGTTATTGAGTTATCTACACTAAGTTACTTTTCACATCAATATTTTCCCTTCTGAGATAAGCTCAGGCATTTGTTTTGGCTATCCATGTCCCGCTAGCACTGGTTAATGTTCAGCCCAGTTCCTTTTATTTCAACAACGCAGTAGCTGTGTTCTATTTTTATTAAATAAGGAGTTTAAACTGTGTATTTGACGAGGTTGTACACTTCCTGTTCATAAACTCAACCAGATGTTTGACGCAAAGGGCTATTTGTAAGGACTGGGATTTAATAATTAGGTGGAGTGTACATTACAAATATGGAGCTATGAATGGGTTAACGTTAAATATACTTTAAAAACAAAAACAAAAAACAAAACAAAAAACACAAAGCTCATGATCGTAGACATCCAATTTGTAATTTACTAGCTCGCAATAAATACTGTTTTTTATATGCTTGAGAAGCATAATGTAGTATTTTTTAAAAATAAAATAAAATACAATTTATTTTTTTAACGCACTGCTATTTGCACTTCACTGAACTGGAGTGTTAGTTTAGGTTTGAACCTCGTTATTAATTATAGAACGTACATACTGTTCAGTAATTATTGTACTGTAATAGAGTATAATAGAGTATATTCTTGTATGCTGAATACTTATCTAGACTACAAATTTAAAACATTTACAAATTTAAAAAGTATCTAAAAGATATTTATTTTTTAAACATCAATTAATGTTTGACACGATGGAAAATTACCCCAATGGAATTCAGTAATTACAAAACAAAATCGACCGTTTCTTGATGTGTGCACCATGCTAGATTAACTACAACCCTTTGATCGGATCTATATTCACTACGACAAAGACTTTGCCTGGGTAACCATAGAAGAACTGTAACATCCCCAATTCCGCTTGCAATTAGAAACTACATTTAAAAAGTGAATACTGTAACAAAAGCGACAAAATAATACTTCTTGTTTTCTTTGCAAATATAACGAGAACTCCCAAATGACATATTTGTACCACGTTGTTGTTGTTATTATTATTATTATTATTATTATTATTATTATTATTATTATTATTATTATTATTATTATTATTAAACCAATGCCTCTAATTAAAACTATTTTCAAAAATTAAAAGCACAACTACTATACCAAACTACACACAACAACAATAATAATAATAATAATAATAATAATAATAATAATATTAATAATAATAATCATCCTTGTGACAAAGAGCTCTTCCACGGCTTTTCATACTTTTCCCCTATTATATCCGCAAGTATATGTAATTGAAGCTACGAATGATTTCAACAAGTTTGGGTTCACAGAAAGAAAACTTCAAATTCTTTATTTATGACAAAACTGCTTGCAGCACCACGAAAACCACTCCAGCACTCGCTACTGCAACATAAGCAATGCAACACTAAACATCCATCCAGCAACTGTTAAAAACTTGCGTTCGTATTAACAAAGATGATGATATCCAGTCCCAATCCCCCTCAACGAAAACTTACCATTTCACCCGATAGAAAGGTCACCAGACCGAACGTAAAGATTATCCAAACGCTCCGCATTATTCCTGTGCACAAATCCGTGTTGATTTTAAATATCAAATCTTATTAGCAATTCCTCCACGCGCTGTAAGACCCGTTTCTCCTCTCCACACGTGTTTATATCTCTCGCTCACTCACTCTCCCACTCTCTCTATGGAATCAAACCGGATACGTGTTGCTTTTTTTTTCTTCTTCTTCTTTTTTTATTCCTCCGCGCACTTTTTTTTCCAGCAAAAAGGGTAAGCTGTGCATAAGTATCTGTTTAGCAACGAGGCTTCCGTCTTACAAAAGTGGCCCGTAAGTTTTCTTTTAGCATGAGCGTTTTGTTTTTGATGATGTTTGCAACAAGAATAAAGTCAATTAGCTAACATGCTTGAAGCCACATCACGCAGTGTACTGCAGAACCCCGAATGCACGTCTTGTTATCAGTGCAGAAATTCTAGGAGAGAGAGAGAGAGAGAGAGAGAGAGAGAGAGAGAGAGAGAGAGAGAGATGGTATCTGTAATTGACAGCATGCCTTGCCAGATAGAAACAATATCCTCATAAATAATATATCATTTCTACACTAACATTTAATACTGTTACTTTTTTGTGAAAAAATAACCATATTGATTAGCTTAAATGATATTGCTGAACTATTTTAAACTTTCCTCCCATGCAATGGCGCTGCATTGCTTTAACTCCTTGAAGCCATGGCATTGTGAAGTACACAGGTGTGAAAATGAAATACTTCAGGCACGTGGCCAATGCAACTGAAGCCTGATGAAAATTGATTAACAAGAAGTTTTTTTGGATTGGTCTCAATTGTACTAATGCTTTTGAATTGAGATTTTCATTTACAAGTTTTATCGAAGTAAGACATGATGAATAGTTACAAACAAAACACACAAAAGTACACCAGTTCCTTGTCCACAATACATAACAACAATAACAACAACAACAACAATAATACTAATACTCTGCTTCAAGGTTGTGAAGGTCTCTCGGCTTGTACAAAGGCAAGGAGAGACCAAGATCCTAAACTGTAGCTCAATGGACTGGGATATTAATGATTCTTTTTTTTTTTTTTTTTTTTTTTTGGTCATTCAGGTTTTTATATCCAATCATCCTATCCATTGTTAGTGTTGTGGAGCTGGAGGAGCTTGTATCATATTTTGTATACTTATATGTTGCCAGATGTCTGTTCAGTTCAATGTCAGTTTGTCTCCATCTAGTGACATACTTCATACTTAAAAGTTAGTTTACATGCACCACCATCACCTCAGTGTTTAGGATTTAAGACTTTCAGACTTGCCTTGGAGGTAGCATCATAACCAGAGCTGGCATTCTACCAAGGTCAAACTTAGGTTCCAGGCTATAGCTGCAGTATTTATATCACTGCTTGGTATTTACTATTCAAGCTCTAAATCTATGTTACACGACAAACCAACAGAGAAAATTAAGGAGAATTTTTACATGAGCATCAGCATTGATAATGCAAAAAAACAACTCTGTGTCCTCACAGCTAGTGTCAGCCATGCCTGGAGGTGTCTGATTTGACCTGATGCATTAAAAACAATTGTATTTTATGAGTTTGACACATATTTTGATGTTACAGATACAGGCCTGAACTGCTAGATCAGTTACTATAAAGTAACAAGTACAGTACAGTGACATTGTACTTAGGAGGGTACTACAAAAGCAGATTGTACTAGATTTTGTTTGCAATGAAAATTATATGACACACAATAAATCGTGTCATAAAAACGTCAATATAGGAGGTTAATAAACAGGAAGAGAATGACATAATTACATTGACACGCTTTTGAAGTATTTTGGTTTGATTTTCTTTTTAATTAATAGGCTTTTTTTGTTTATGTTCTGACTTTATGTAGACCATTCACTAAATCTTACAAATTTACATGAGACCTTTGGTCCATCCTTATTTTATTGTTTCCTGCTCCAACGTCCCCATGGTGTTGTTAAACTGGCTGTCAAACACTGCACATATTTCACATGCTTAGATGTTTTCCCTTTTTCGAATGCCTCACAGATTGGCTTGTTGTTATTCTTTTCACTCCAGTCTGTTCTGTATATCACCTACCTCCTTCCATCTGTATACACGGCAGCCTGACAAGTAAGAGGCAGCCCTTGGTTTTCCATAAGCTCTGTTTTTGGTGCCTAACTACATTCCTATAGTAGAATATCCATAGCAACCTAACATATCAGGAAGAGCACAAATTAAAAAAGTGGAATCATATCCTTATAAAGGATACAAAATAAAAATAGGCCGATTCATGAAACATAACTTGTTTTTTTTTTGGTTTGTTTTTAAATTATGTTTGGGTTTGTGTCTTTATATGTATTAGACTTTAAAAACTTAAGGAATTGTTCTATGAGTTAGGGCCCAACTATTCCCCTTGTAACAAAATCATATTAGAGTTTTGGAGTTTTACCGGGGTTCTACAAAACAGAGACACACTTGCCATAACATTATCGAGTTAGGGTTAGGGTTTAGTCATCAAGATAAGGCCTTAACATCAAGAGGACAGATTTGTTATAAGCACTCTAATACAACAAGTAAAACATGTATTAATAATTACCTTCATGTATGTTAACCTAGTACGTGTGGTTCAGAGGTTGGAAGTTAGGCTCCTTCCTATCCTTTGATTGTCTATCATCAATCAAATCTACTTTCTAGTTAAACCATTAGTCACACGGTATACTTCTGTCTTGTGTTTTCATTTTGGATATGAACCTAAGCGGATTGCAAGACCCTCAGCATTTTTTTTTTCTGTTTAAAGAATTTAAAAAAAGATCAAATTAAGTATGGATTACTTACTGCACAACTATACCTTGGATTCTGAGGTCTCTGAAGATCATTTCTTATATATAACAGAACGTTCTCTGACAGCTTCAACCGAGGATCTGGTCAGCACACCACTCTTCTCTCTATCAGGCATCTCAGTAACATCCAAATAGGTGCCTCCCAAGCAGGACATCATACCAATACCCACCATCCAAAGAGTCAATCCCAATCGATCAAAACAGCTCCAGGCCAAGGATACACCTTCAGAGTGACTGTACTTTAAGGACTGGACTTTCAACATGCTCATAAAGACTGTCCTCAAAAACGGCAGTGAAATCCCAGCAGGAAGCAAGCAAGTCCCTTTTCATTTTTTACTGTGAATCCATCTCAGCAGAACTTATATTTTCACCCAAGAAAACTCCCCAGCCATGCTCAGCTGTTCAGCAGCCCAGGTCATTCAACAGGCAGACTGTCTCAGAGTAAGCCACTGCAGCAGCCAGTGTCACAGGTGACAAACCTTGTTTATTTTGTTTCGCTGTCTGTTTGTTTTTTTATATATTACTTCACTGTGTGTTTCCTGCACGGATGAAGCTGCTGCACCGAAACACTCACTTGTTGTTTTCTTTGTTGCACTATTTGTTTCTGCCATTGCACATTGACCAAGACTGAGACAAGGAAGTCCCACCCTGAGCACAGGCAAGACTGGCGATTGGGCGAGTGGTTAGGAAGGGGAATATAAAAGAGGAGGTCCGAGAACGGGAAGGGGTGGATTTTTCTTTGCTGGAAGTGTGAGAGAGGGCATTGGAGTTGTTGAGTAATGGTGTTGTGTTGTGTTGGAATTACTTTTGGAAAGCAGAAGGATTCAGAAGGGGTTGAAGGAATACTAACTGGACCTTTTGACCATGTCGCTAAAAGCCGGGGCCGGGGGGGCCGGGACCACGAAACCGGGAGTCCGGAAATTACCTCGAGTCCATGACATCCCAATTTGGATTTATTTATTTATTTATTTATTTATTTATTTATTTATTTATTATCAGGACTGTGTTATTTTTTTCTCGTTTTTTCACTATTCTTGAACTACACCTGATGTAGGCTCTGTACTGTGTATAGCTATCGTTAAGAAGGAAGAACAGACTCATGGCTACAGTATTTTAGTTTTAACGCCAGTTATTTATTTTATTCAACTGTGTTTTCTCTTGGCTTACATAATGGCTTGTTCTGAGGTGAGCGTGTGTACTTTTTCTAGTTTTGCTGCAGTGTTTTTTGTTTTGTTTTTTCACTTTGCACTTGAGTCAGGCGGGTCGGCCTGAGGGGGATGTTACCTGGAAGCTACCTTTGTCAATTTTTTGTGTTTATATTGTGTGGGAGTATTCCTTGTGTGCGTCCTTTTAAAAAAAAAATAAATAAATAAATAAATAAAATTTTACACCGTGGAGAATTCATAGTTTGTTTTATTCATTTTAAACCGTCCATTGCGTATGTTTATGGATCCCTGGGCTATTAACCCTTTGCGGTCCTATGTTGGACCAGGTTTGACTTTACAATTTTTCCTTTCCAGTCCGATGTCAGATCCTGTCCGACATCATCAAAAAGATGTCAAGCACAGGTCTCTAGTCGTTTTTTTTCTCCAGAAAAAATGGGGCTGATCTGAGCAATACACATAACCCCTGCACCACAGAGATAACATGGACATAAACAAAGGAGATAGCTGCTTCAACATCCAGTGCTCAAAGAATATCACAGACATTTGGAGAGCTTTTTGAGATGTTATAGTAATAAAATAATGACTTGAATTGCATTATTGAGGAGTTTGGTGTTAAAACGAATGATCAGGAGAGGCTTTATTAGTATGCAAAACTATGAAGAGATATGTGAAAAATACAGCGAACAAGGGTGGGGCTTGGCTGTAGCTACAGTCACTTCCGGTTTTGTACCAACCCCGGTTGCTACGGTCGAGCCTCCAATCTACAATCTTGCAGCTGCCACAGCATATGGTTCCGCCTCCACACCACTGCCCATCGTCACTCAATATCCCCACAGATTCGGTGAAGCATAATTTAAGGTAAAAACGTTAATCTTGTTTCTCTATTAATGGCTACGTCTGAATTTCTGGAACATGTAGTCGTGGATTCCGAAGATTTATTAGTCACGCTGAAATCCCCAGATTACTGAAAAATCTAACTCTGGGGGAATTCGTCCTAGCCTTCGCTATATACATAGGTGTGCTATATTCAGTATAGCCAAACCGCAGACAAGAACTGGATTCTTACAAATTTTACATAGTGGAGCTATCTGTCAGATATGGAGGGACTATGTTCTTCAATTATTACAAATGATTTTCAGCAAAAACAGCCGCTATTTTAGTAACAAATAACCATATCATCGACTGGGCTCAACCTGATCTAGACCTATTCAACAGGATTATCAGCGACCTCAGAGCCAATGCATGCAGCGTCTGTGGCTCCACCGGCCACTCAATCTCTCTCTGCCTGGAAGCTGCTATAGTATCAACTTCTTCCAGACTAGCAGTCTGCATTACTCCTCCTCGCTTTCAAACAGAATCTTCATCCATTCTTCAACTTCATCCCTAACTCCATCTATTCTTCAGCCTCACCTGAGCAATCACCACTCGGAAAAAGTCATGAAAAAGACATCTCATCATAGACTTGTCAGCTCCACAGGGATCACGCACCAGTGGCATCAACTTGCTCATTCCTCATGATCAATTTCATTACAATACATTGCCATCTCATACACAGTTCATTCAATTAAATTAGCAGGTCATGGTTCCTGGTTAGCAGAAACAGATATGTCAGATGCATTTAAAGTAATGTCAGTCCATCCTTCTCTTCGTCACCTGTTCAGGTTTTCCTATGTATTTTTCTGCACAATTAACTTCAGCAGCCCCAAAATATTTGATACTCTCACAGAGGCTTTATGCTGGAACTTCTCAATCATGTTCGTTCATCATGTTCCATTTCTGCTCCACCTACTCAATAATTTTATCTTGATATCTCCTCCCTCAGATCCACCAGCAGAAGCGATCACCAATCTTAAAAGTTTATTTTCAGAAGTTGGCACCCCACTTTCAGAAGAAAAAACAAAAGCCCCCCTTCATTCAATGGAATTTCTAGGAATCATATTGGACACAGAAAAGTTTGAAGCCAGTCTCCCTGTATCTAAACTCGATAATACCCATTCCTGTATGCAGAACTTTCAGATCAATAAAACAATCAGGAAACACACACTGCTCTTGTTGCTGGGTCATTTTAATTTTGCAATTCGCGTTATCCCCCAAGGGAGGGCATACATAAATATTTCATTAGAAGCTAGAAATGACATTAAAATGTGATCAGCTCTCATACAGCACTAGAACAGCCTCTCTGTGTTCAGCACCTCATGATCTGGCTTTATTTATGGATGCTTCATTTAAGGGATTCTGAGGTTTTTTAAACAATCATTGGTTTTCTAGTGCATGGCCACTAGAAAGTGAAAACCTATCACTATATCTAAAATCCACAGCTCTTCTTGAAATGTACCCAATAGTCACAGCAGCACATCTATGGGTTCATCTTTGGCCAAAGAAATCGATACTTTTCTTTTGTGATAAGAAATCAACAGTTCATATTATCAATAAAGACCATTCCAGTTCACCTCTTATTATACAATTACTGCAGCATTTAATATGGATTTCAGTATCAAATCATATTCATCACCATCTATTATATTAATTATGCAGCTGATGCTCTTTCTCGTTTCCAGATTTCCAGATTTCACAGGCTGGTCGCTACAGCTCTGCCAACTCCAGCAGTGACACCCCAGTTCAACCAGCTAATTTTCAACTGAACCCAACCTATCCGTGGACTACTGAATACAGCGCAAGCATACCGGCTCCTTCCCTCAGATCCTCTTATTCACAGGCTGGGCCACCTATTTTGCTTTCTGCTTTCAAAACAGGATCAATCTGACCCCATTCAACCAGGACTGGATTACGGTTTTTATAGTACACGCAAAGGACTCTTTAGATCTTGCACCAGCTACAATCAAATCCTATCTGTCAGGAATACAATACCAATTTTATTTGATGTCCCTTACCTCCCAACTCTCCTATCAATACCAGCTGTCTGTCTCCTCCTCCTCTATAAGAGCTCTCTGTCTCCTTCTCGTCTGCCTATCTTTGTAGATATTCTTGCTAATTTGATTTCAATCCTTCAGGCTGCTTCTCTCCATTTGATGACCTAACAATGGAAACTGTGTCTAACCACATTTTTTTTTTTTTTTTTTTTTTTTTTTTTTTAAAAGATGTTCAGAATATGCGGTTCCTTCTATGCCAGCTTTCCCATGCTGGATATTCACTGCAGCGATCTCACACTCATCTCAGATTCCCACTTTATCCCCTTCCTGCGCCCTTCCAAAACAGATCAGCTCTGAAAAGGTCAATTCATTCAGCTATCAAAAATTGACTCTCTTCTATGCCCATATGCTTCCATGCAGAAATATATCGCAGAATGCAAACCTATTTCAAATTCTGACCCCCTCATCATTGACTCAAGCTGGACTGTGATATCCAGACATTGGTTCACATCTCATCTGTCCACTTTGGTTTCCAGAGCAGGAGTTTCCCCACAATTCCATACTCCTCATTCATTCAGAATCGGGACAGTCTCATCAGCAGCAAGAGCAAAGATTAACCAGCATCTAATTAAAAATATAGGGCGCTGGACTTCATCAGCAATTGAGTCATACATACGTTCTTCCCCATTCATTCTGCCACAGTCTGCATAATACATCACATTTTCTGCAAAACAGTCTATTGCTAGTATGTCGGGAGAGGGGATGACCCTTCCTCTGGGACCACCAAAGGTTTTCCCCCTAAAAAGAAAGTGTTTTTTTTTTTCATTTCCACTCAGAGGAGGGTGTTCACATAGTTAGTAGGAAGCCAGTCAGGGAACCTCCTTTGTGTTAATTTTTTGTTTTTATATGCATTGGCGGTTCTCTTGTTTGTCTGAACTTGTAGGAATCTTTTGCAGGGAGCCGAGGGTCCATCCTTTGGGGGGGTTCGTGAATTGCACTTCCCCAACCTTTCTGCAAGCTGTGCTTCCTTTACCTACCGAGGGAGGTTCTCCGTGAGTCAGAGGGAGCCCCCAGCCAAACTCAACCTTTAGCATCTCATGCTCTATTGCTCCCCTCACAAGCTGAGTATCTAAGATTATTCTAGCTAACATCACAGAAGGAGCACTCCCTTCGTAACTCGAGGCAATCTTCCCCTTTCAGGGTCATCTCCGCCCCAGCTTCAGAAGTCTATACTTCACCTCATCGAGGGCAGCTCTCAACGAGCAAGAGTCCACTTTCTTTCTTCTCAAGCCTTATGTGCAAGGGATCTCCACTGTGTGTCTAGTGCCCCAAGCGGTAGGGACCCCTTTCTATATATCAAGCCTTAGCAAACGGCGGGCCCTCTCATATGTTTTCAGTCATTACTAACTATATGTACCGAGCACCCAGCCCTTGGAATTAAGCATCACAACGCAGCCCTCGTAATTTGCAGTGGTGACCTCACCACGATTCGGACCTCATCCTGCCGAGGGCTTGGTCCCAACAGTGGGCGGCTCTCCGAGAAGCCAGGTGGCCTGGTTCTTTTTGCTCTGGTGCATCAGTTTGTCTTGTGCTGTGCCACTGCAATTTAAATGTAATGCTGCTGTGCTAAAGAACAACTGTAGCACAGACAGTAATAATTTCACACATCATAATGATATGAATAACACATTGGGAATCCAATACAGTACCATGGTAATGTATTAGTACTCATTTCCTGGCATATAAGAATGCCTGTTCATTGTTTATTCTAATTCCAATGTGTTGCCTTTGCTGCTGCATGTGTTCTGCTAATGGCTCTGCAAGGGTTTCATGTAGACACTACTCTAATAATATTATAATGATGTCGACATAATCTCCTGCTCATATCCACAGCTTCCGATTTTACTCATATAAGCAAGAAATGCATGCTCTGTAAAAGTGAATAAGGAGAAGTGATATGAATAAACTTTAAAAAAAAACAGTACAGAAAATGTAAGGAATTTGTACACCCTTGTTATAATCAAAACAGCTTTAAAAAGGTTACCATGTTAAATTTGCAGTCATATACAGAGATTATTAACAGCCATAACATCAAATAATATCATTTAGGGTTACACAGTGGCGTGGTGGTTAGCACTGCTGCTTCTCAGTGGCAGGGTCCTGGCTTCAATTCCAGCTTAGCGGGTCTGTCTGTGTGGAATTTGTATGTTCTCCCCATGTCTGTGTGGGTTTTCTCTGGGTACTCCAGTTTTAAATTGACATCTGCTTGTGTGTGGTGCCCTGCAATGGACTGGAATTCTGTCCAGGGTGTAGTCCTGTGTCTGTCAGGTTCAGCTCACCACAACCCTGTAAAGGATTTAGCGGTTAATGGAGGGATGATTTTCTTTCCAATTTAAATTGCACTAAATATTTTCACATTTCAACCTTTTTCCTTTTCAAATCAACCAAATTGTTAAGCAATTTGAAAAAAAGAGTGTGCATGAGTTAAGCAATCTTTAAGGGTTTTTTTTCAGAATACTATATCAATATATTAGTTTCCTGAAAACCACATTTTCTTTGCATTTAAATTATATTCAAACATGTATTCCAGAATAACCTGACACTACTGGAATTCTTGAGTGCATGCAACTGCACTGAGTTTATTGTCTGCAGGCACAATTATGCTATCATGATATCATGTGATAGCTTTTACAGCTTCTAACAGGTTTTTGCCCAAAACTCTACTACCTGGATGGGTGGGAGGAAGAAAGCAGCAGCTAGTTCATTATCATAAATCCAGCTAACAAACCTGAAGGCTACTTGCAAACTATTGACTGTAGGTCACAGTTTGGACAGCAAAAAAAAAGTTCTAACTTCCAGTCCAGGACCTTCCCTTATAAAAGTTTACCATAGTAAAAGCATAACAAAGTGTAATAAAGCATTGTTAAAGCTTGGTAAAGCATTGGTAAGCATTGAAAAGAATAGCAAGGTATGGAAAAGTATATTAATAAACATGTTAACTATGGTAAAGTATGGTAAATGCACAGTATAACCATGGGAAAAGCATGGCAAAACTCCAAAAATAATGTGCAAAACAAGTGTTAAACTTTTATAATGGTTCTTCCAGCCAAGAACATATCCCAGTGATTCACGGCATTTTCAGAATTTGATGATTGAAAATGTTATATGCAATGTGAAAGGGGTATTATTTCACCCATGTCTTATAAAACCATGTAATGGTGTAAAATTAGAAAGAGATATAGATCTAGTTAAAATAATGGGCTGTTAAGTTATTGTTACACTAGTTTTGTTCTGTTAAAATTTTAATTTAATCCTGGCTAATAATTTGGATTTGAACTTGCCTCAAAATAGGGCTCTGTGTTTTTAATAAAAGAACTAAAGACCTGGCTGGAACAAGGGTCTGATTTGGAATAGACCAAAAGCACCACAAGTTCCAATTATGTATTTAATATTTTTACCATCCATCAATCCATTTTGCTGGGATGCTTTCTCAAAGAGAAAGATTTATCATTTCAGGTTGTATTAAAAAAAAAAAAAAAAAAACATTTTAAAACCATAAAAAAAATCAATTTTATTCCACAACACCAAGACAAGACTGGTAAAACACAATTGTTGCAACAGATGTATGGAGCACACTTTGCTTACCCCCATGCAAGAAGGGAATTGCATTGGTTACATTTTATTTTTAAGGTTTTTAACATGATTAAACCCATTGAGAGAGTGGGTTAAGAGGTCTGTTCTCTCTACTTATGGATGTAGAGTATGTTGCTATCAACCCCCAGTATTTTAAATATACTGCTTAGTAAATAAAATTGTTTAAGGAAATAAAATTAATACAAGTTCATTTAGTGTCTTGATTTCCAAATTCATGATTATGAAAGAAAAAGGGAGGAATGGCATGTCTGATTATTATTCTCTGTTGTATTATTGATAATATCAGAATCTGGGGGTATATGGAGGTGCCTGTCTGATTAGAAAGAAGTGGTATAGCTTAACTGTACTGAAAATGCAACTGCTTCCTAAAACTAAATATTTCAATTCAGAAAAAAACATCATTAAAAGTGTTCAACACCAAAGACAATATAACATAACAATTACATTTTGAAATGTTTTCTTGCAGCCTACTTTTAATGCTTGTTATATTGAATTGAATGTAATTGCAAAACATTACCTGCCATTGTAACTTGAGCTGCAGGTCAGGACTGACTCTGTACTCCTCATGTTCCTCTGAAGTGTTTGTGGTGTGTGAGGTGTGTGTGTGTGTGTGTGTATATATATATATATATATATATATATATATATATATATATATATATATATATATATATATATATATATATATATATATAGTGAGCCAGCTCACAAGTTTACCACCAGGAGTCGTTCATGGCAGGCTTGGTATGAGCCCACAGAGGTTGCCAGGAATGATCAGATGGACCTGTGGGCAGCATACATGCCTGCCATGATGTCAAGGAGTTAACGGACCAACAGGCTGCAGGTGTGGTTAGGTAGGCAATTAGGGTTTGACTATTGTTAGACTATCATTGGCCTTAATTGGCCCACACCTGTAGCCTGTAACGGCCAAATGCCTGGCTGGTAAAAGGGAGAATGTGCAGCTAGTCTGGGGGGTTGTTTGTTTGTTTGCCTGCCTGAGAACTTCTGAGGATTATCTACAATAAGATCGGAAAGGGACAACGCGGTGGTCCTTTGCATCTGCAATTCCCTGTTCTCTGCAGGGGCTATGAGGAATGGCCTGTCCGCTGCTGAGATTCGCAAAGGGACTGGACTGCAGAATAAGGGTAGGAGAAGGGTTCCTAAAGAAGAAACCCAAAACCCAGGTGGAATTATCTATTCACCAACTGGACGGGGTTATTGGTCCGGTTGGTTTACATCAGCAGTTTTGCTTTGGTGGTTTGGTTTTTGTTTGAAACCTTGTTTGAACTGTTTACTTTCTTTTGGACATGGCAATATAAGAGCCAGCTGTATAGAATACTGGATTAAAGACTTGCTTTGTTTTGTAAACTACTGTCTGTTTTCTTTGTGCGCACCTACCCGCTCACAAGTGGTACCAGAAGTGGGGTCCTTTGTTGCACACAGTGGTCAGGATGTTTTCAGTGAACACCCATGATAAGGAAGATACTGCTTGGCCAGCGGGAGCCAACGGAGCTGCGGCAGGAGTCGCTAGTGAGCTCACCGCTACAGTGCAGCATTTGTTGACAGCTATGCAGCATCAACACCTACAGTTCCAGGAACTCGTCCTGAAAACCCTGGGGACTCATCAGCAAACTGGACCCAGCCAGGTGCTGTCCAAGATGACCCCCGACGACAACATAGAAGGCTACTTAAGGGTCTTTGAGCGGACCGCCGAGTGTGAGAAATGGGCCCCAGCAGAGTGGGCGATCATACTAGCGCTGTTCCTGTGTGGGGAGGTGCAGAAAGCCTATGTTGACCTAGACAGAGAAGCGGCTTGCAACTATCCAAAGTTAAAAGCAGAGATCCTGGCCCAACTGGGAGTGACTACAGTAGTTCGAGCTGGGCGGTTCTATGTCTGGCAGTACAACCCTGAGCAGCCAGGGCGTTCCCAGCTATTTGACCTGCTATACCTGGCGAAGAAATGGCTTAACCCCGAGCTCAATTCACCCGGACGGGTGGTTGAGTTGATGGTAATTGATAGGTTCATCCGGAGCCTTCCCACGGCAGCCAGAGAGCGAGTAACAGAAACAGACCCCAACGCCCTAGCTGCGTTGGAATGCTACATCGCAACACAGGTTCTGGGGCATGCGGACCGGCAGGTCCAGGAGAAGAGAGGGACTACTATAGTCAAGTCACTTGTCCGCTTGGACCCAAAACCGGCGCCTGGAGACGATAGCCATAGAGAACCACGAGGACCACACCGACACCTTCTAGGGAAGCAAGAGGCCCCTGCCGCTGCCACCAATCAGCAGGAATCTATCCAGTGTTTTCGATGTGGCACTAGGGGGCATATTGCCAGGCAGTGCAGGAGGCATTCACCGGAGAGAATGGATGTTGGACACAGCCAAAGTATACCATGTCTCCAAACCAGCTCGGTGAGTACCGATCCTTTTTTTGTTAAAGTGAAGGTGGAGGGTCAAGAAGTGGTTGCTCTGATAGATTTGGGGAGTTCAGAGACTTTAGTTACCAGGGACTTGGTACCATTGGAGAAGTACACTCAAGATAGTAAGGATATGTACATATGATGTATTCATGGGGACATTAAACCATATCCCACAGTAGTGATTGAGGTGGAGGTAGTGGGTCATAATTTTTTTGTAAAGGTTGGTGTATATTCTGCCCTGCCCTTTTCGATGATCACAGGGAAAAACTGCCCACAATTTTTAGAGTTGGTTAAAGTAGGGGTGGGCCTATGGGGACAGGGTGAGGGGACGCAGCTGTCCACCTCCAATCCAAATACAGAGGTAGGGAGGGAGGAGGAATCCCAACCTGCCACCTCATTGCAGAAACCGGAAGCTGAGACAGAACTGTTTCCCTTTCATAATGAGGATATAGCGCCCTCTGTGGGATAAAAGAAAACTAGATCTCAAAAAAAAGGAAGGGGGAAAGTTTTTAGCTAAACAGAAACACGCAGATAGACCACCCACACAGGCCATTAATCCTCAGAGGAGCCCCAGCTTGCCAGAATTAAGCCAACCAGAAGATTGTCTTAGTCAGGCCATTGAGCTAGACAGAGAAAACTTTAAAAAAGCTCAAACTGAGGACAGCAACTTAAAAACAGCTTTTGAACAGGCAGTGGTGGTGGTTGAGGAGTACTGGAAAAATGCAGAAGAAAGGCATACACCCCATTTTTTATTAAACCAAGGGTTACTGTATCGGGTAATATGGGGGGTTATTCCGGGGGAACACATCCATCAGTTGGTAATACCGCACTCACAGAGGAAGACTGTATTAAATCTAGCACATGTACACTTGCTTGGGGGACATCTGGGGGCAGATAAAACGAGGGCCAGGATTCTGCATAGGTTTTACTGGTTAGGGGTGTGGCGCGATGTGATTGAGTTTTGTGAGTCCTGTCCTGAGTGTCAGCGAGTGACCAGTAAGAAGCCCCCTAAAGCCCTGCTTGTTCCCATGCCCATCATAGAGGTCCCGTTTGAAAGGATTGGGATTGATTTAGTGGTGCCCCTGCCAAAAACTAAGTCTGGATTTGAACATGCGTTAGTGATAGTAGATTATGCCACTCGGTACCCCGAGGTAGTGGCGCTGAGGAATACCTCGGCTAAAGTTATAGCCCAGTCATTGCTGCATATCTTTTGTAGGGTGGGGTTACCTAAGGAGGTCTTGACCGACCAGGCTACCCCTTTTATGTCACTTATCTTCAAGGAGCTCTGTGCGCTCCTGAAGGTTAAAACCCTGCGCACTTCTATTTACCATCCACAGAAGGATGGTCTAGATGAGCGTTTCAATAAAACATTAAAACAGATTTTGCGAAGGGTCACTATTAACCAGCCACGCGAGTGGGATGTGTTTTTACCATACCTGATGTTCGCATATCGCAAAGTTCCATAGGCGTCCACCGGGTTTAGCCCATTTGAACTTTTGTTTGAACGACAACCCCGGGGCCTTCTTGATGTATTGAGTGAAGCATGGGAGGCAGAACCAGCCCGGGGCAGAGCAGTTCCCGAGTACATTACGTTACTCCAGAGTAGGCTAGCAAGATGGCGGACCTGGTGTCCAGCAATCTCCAGAAGGTACAGGGAGTGCAGCAGCGCCAGTATAACCAATGGGCTCGAGTCCGAGAGTTTCAGGTGGGGGATAGGGTAATGGTGCTTGTCCATTCCAACCACCATAAGTTTTTAGCCCAGTGGAGAGGACCCATGGAAATTAGAGATTTGGTCTACATGGGGCACCTGCAACCTTTCAGAGGTTAATGGATCAGGTGCTACGTCCTCACACCTCCTATGCCGGGGCGTATTTGGATGATGTTGTTATTTTCAGTGATGACTGGCAGACCCACTTACAAAGACTGCAGGCAGTGCTAGACTCGATCAGGGAGGCAGGTTTAACTGTGAATCCAAAGAAGTGCAGGTTAGCCTTCTCCGAGACACAATATCTAGGGTATACTATGGGGCAGGGGTGGTTGAAGCCTCAGGAAAAAAAGGTGGAGGTCCTTCACAATTACCCTCGTCCAAAAACCCAGAAGCAGGTTAGGGCATTTTTGGGACTGGTGGGGTATTATAGGAGATTTATCCCGCAGTTCTCCACTCGTGCTACACCCCTCACAGAGCTCACAAAAGGGAGAAGGAATCAACCTATTTTCTGGCCAGACCAATGTGAAGCGGCATTTCAGGATCTAAAACAGGCTTTGTCCTCTCGCCCCGTGTTGCGTAACCCAGATTTTTCTAAACCATTTATTTTACAGACTGATGCGTCAGGATTGGGCGCAGTTTTAGCGCAAGATGTTGGGGGTGAGGAGCATCCGATTATGTACTTAAGTAGGAAGCTCCTTCCCCGAGAGCGTAATTACGCCACTATTGAAAAAGAGTGCTTGGCCATAAGATGGGCCGTGGAAAGTCTTAGGTATTACTTGTGGGGCCACCGTTTCACACTTGTCACCGACCATGCCCCTATTAAGTGGCTGTATAGCCAGAAGGATAGCAACCCATGTCTTACACGTTGGTTCTTGACCCTCCAGCCTTACTGTTTCGATGTAAAACATCGGGCTGGTAAGGAACATGGAAATGCTGATGTGCTATCAAGGCTGCATGATGACTCTGTTTTCTTTTCCAGGGATATGCAGCTGCATAGGGGGAGGGAATTTGAGCCAGCTCACAAGTTTACCACCAGGAGCCGTTCATGGCAGGCTTGGTATGAGACCACAGAGGTTGCCAGGAATGATCAAATGGACCTGTGGGCAGCATACATGCCTGCCATGATGTCAAGGAGTTAACGGACCAACAGGCTGCAGGTGTGGTTAGGTAGGCAGTTAGGGTTTGACTATTGTTAGACTATCATTGGCCTTAATTGGCCCACACCTGTAGCCTGTAACGGCCAAATGCCTGGCTGGTAAAAGGGAGCATGTGCCGCTAGTCTGGGGGGTTGTTTGTCTGTTTGCCTGCCTGAGAACTTCTGAGGATTATCTACAATAAGATCGGAACGGGATAACGTGGTGGTCCTTTGCATCTGCAATTCCCTGTTCTCTGCAGGGGCTATGAGGAGTGGCTTGTCCGCTGCTGAGATCCGCAAAGGGACTGGACTGCAGAATAAGGGTAGGAGAAGGGTTCCTAAAGAAGAAACCCAAAACCCAGGTGGAATTACCTATTCACCAACTGGATGGGGTTATTGGTCCGGTTGGTTTACATCAGCAGTTTTGCTTTGGTGGTTTGGTTTTTGTTTGAAACCTTGTTTGAACTGTTTACTTTCTTTTGGACATTGCAATATAAGAGCCAGCTGTATAGAATACTGGAATAAAGACTTGCTTTGTTTTGTAAACTACTGCCTGTTTTCTTCGTGCGCACCTACCCGCTCACAATATATATATATATATATATATATATATATATATATATATATATATATATTATATATAAATATATAGAGATTTTCCTAGCACACCAAAGCTAGATTTCCATAGTGCCACATTTGGATGGACCAACAAACAACATAATATACCCCAAGATTATGATTTATTTTATAACCTGTGCTAAAGAAGGGCATTACCAAGTTTCATGGCAATTGAACACGTGGTAGATTTAAACAAACCTCTAAAGTGTGACATATGTGTAGTCTGGGATAATAACGGGTATACTAATGTAACACACACACAAACACATCCAAGTTAATCTTACTATGTATCATTTTATAATTTATTTTATTAAACCCACTAGACTTGTTTCAGAATATATCCTACCTCAACTAAAAATATAGAAAGGTCATTACTGCCACCTGCAGGTCTAAAGCATACAGAACTGTCAGCAAGTGTAACTGAACAGACCGATTGTGGATTTTGGTATTCCAGATTTCTTTGACATTATTTTGTGACCATTTCCTTTGTTGTAGTCTGCTACAAGTGATTTTCTTAACATTAGTCTAACGCCCTTGTCTTGACCATCATCATCTGTGTTGCCAAAACATTCTTCTTTAACAGATGTTAGAAATAATTACCTAATTTCTGGTTATTGACTTTATGATGCAGTTTAATTATTTTCAATAAATATATATTTTTTTCTTTCTCTCTCTCTCTCTCTCTATATATATATATATATATATATATATATATATATATATATATATATATATATATATATATATATATACTCAATGCTTGGAAATCCTGGCCTGTGATTGATGAGGGTTTAACCATAGGAGCAAGAATAGATTTAATTATTGCCTTCACATCCTTACACAACTGGGCAATAGTCTCAGTCTGTCATGTGATTGGTTAACATCACTGTCAGTCCCGCCCTGTGACAGAGAAAGAAAGAATTCACGCTGCAAGTCTTCCTCTTAACCAGAAAGGGCGCTGTGTAAGGTTGGTGGCATGCTTTCTCGTAGATGGGGTGACTCGACGGTAGGCAGAAACCGGAAGTCAGCTATCCTGAAGGAAGCGGTTAGCTGCACACACGCAAAACGAGTCCCTTGCGATCAACCACAGGGTAGACAGCGATTGGAGAAACCATGGCGCCGAGTTGATTGAAGGGAGGATTTGGGTAGTATGTGTACGGCCCCTTGCGCTGAGAGTGAGATATGGCTGTAGTTTTGTTACGTGTTGTGTGTTATTTTGTGTTTCAGAAGGAGTAAGGAAACAGGAGCTGCTGCCACGGAGCCAGCTCAAACCCCTGAACACTCCTTTCACTGCATAGCACCATCACACGCCACGAGCCCCGATTTTGGAAGAGCACAGTTTAGTGCATTGGAGTGGGATTATCATTATATGTTATTATTCTGTGTCTTTATACCCGACGTGTTCATCCCGATGCCACATTTCTTAAAGGGGTGGTTTATTTTGTTTTTGTTGTAAATAAACACTAGCATTTTGGGAATATTATGTTTGGACATTGAAGTCAATACACTACCACAACTCCTGTTCACACGCCCCTTTTCAAAGGCACACCCTTCACCAAACTATATAAAATGGCTCTATGAAAAAAACTTCTGAACCGCGATTCTGTGACTTAACAGAAAATTTATTACTTGCGGTATGAACTTCAAAAACATTTTCTGTAATTTACTTATGTTGTATCAGCTATATTTAAGCAAAGTACTGTAAAGCCATAAATATTCGCTACCAAAATATTTGGTGACTTACACTTATAAAACCTTTTTTTTTTCCCCCAGAAATGTTGGAGACCTGAAGCACTGATAGTGTTATATTACTATGTACAGCACAAAAATTTTCATGTCAAAAATGTTTATTTTATTTACATACATGAAAAACACATAATAAAAGGGTCGTAAATATTTATGACTTTACAATATATTATGTCGTATTTGCTATCCAACTTTGCCTCATTATTTTGACTGACTCATCTTAAATATATACTGCAGACAGCTAATAGTGGAAAATTAAATGAAGACTCAGGAAGGCTATTGTTATCTCCAGGGTGAAAGTGCTATGTGGGTGCAATCAATAACCCCCAATACCTTTGGAAAGCCAGACACTTTGTAAAATCCACTTTTATATCATTGAGAGCATCTGTCTCTCTGGGACACTAGATATACTTCCTGGTGCATTTCAAAAGAGCATTCAGTACCTGCAGTAAACACTGAGAAACCATGGGTTGTGATATCCCACCAATTGCTAACAGCTGTCTAAAATGACCCAGATGCTAAATTATTATTATTATTATTATTATTATTATTATTATTATTATTATTATTATTATTATTATTATTATTAATAATTAGCAGACACCCTTGTCTAAGGTGACTGATAATTGTTACAAAATATCAAAGTACAGAGTATCACATTATAAAATATCACATTACAAGTTATCACATAAAATATCACAGAATATATTACAGAATATCATAATACAGATAAGAGCAGTTGAGTACAATAAGATCAAATTCAAGTAAGGGCAAAATAAAGAATACAGTAAATTATAAGTGAGAGCAAGTTTGACTAAACGGTTAAAAACTATAGTAAATATTTACTTATGTGTAAAGTGCAGTAATAAAATAAGAGCAGTCACCTAGAAGTGTAAAATCAAATACAAGACACTAAGTAGTTATAGTTAGGAGCAGTCGTTGAATGTTAGGTGCAAGTACAAGCTGATACAAGTACTGGTGCAATTGGGTGCCATATAGTCCAGTATAGTTGAGAGTTATGAGGTTTACAGATGCTGTCTGAACAGGTGTGTCTTGAGGAGGCGCCGGAAGGTGGTCAGGGACTGAGCAGTCCTGATATCCATGGGTAGGTTGTTCCACCACAGGAACAAGGATGGATAAATAATGTAGTGTGCACAGCAATTTCACTAGACCTGGCACTGCATGACTCCTATCTGTAACTGGCTCTAGATCAGATTTGGGGGGTGATGTTAGGATATGCACAAAGTGCAAAACCCCCTTAGTGCTGCCATAAAACGTGTTTAGTGGCTGTAAAGTCTGATTTTACCGGTCGCTAAAAATGCGGTGTATGTAAAGAATGGTGTTAATCTGGCGTTCCATCCGCTATCATATTTGCACTTTGCCATCATTAATCCATTACATTTATATTGAAATGCACTCAAATGAAGAAAAGAGTATGGAATTGGGCAGGATCTGGATACTAAGCGGGCACAAATATTCTAATGTGTTGTAAGGATTTTGCCTTGCACTTAGACAATTGCTGACCCTCCAAAAAACTTTACACCTCTTCTTACAAGATGCAAACCATTGTAGAAGTGAGTAACTAAGAACAGTATAAAAGCACACACCTGCAGAGACCCATCATTGGCTTCAGGATGGCTGCTGTGGTACACTTCCTGATGCGTCGACACTTGGCTCTTGTTGAGGAGAACACGTTTGGAAGAGAAGGGCAAGATGAAGAAGACCTGCATATTTAATCCCAGGGTCACTTTATTTCGGATGCCGGACGATGCTGTGCTGAAGCAATATCGTCTCACTCCACAGGGCATCCTAGACCTAATAGCTGAATTGAGGGATGAGCTAGACCTCCGCATCAATCTAGGGACCACTATCCCTGCACATGTGAAAGTGCTGTGTTCTCTGCACTACTTAGCCTCTGGTTCCTTTCAGACCACAGTTGGAATGTCTGGAGGGATAGCCCAAACCACCGTTTCCAGAGTGCTAGGCAAATTTCTGGATGTCATGCTCATGGTGGTGTACCGCAAAAGGACAGTAGATGTCACTATGTATATTATAATACACAGGAAGTAAAAGAGAAAGAAATGTGTGTTTCTTACCTCACTGTTCATGCTGCTGTGTTGCTGAATAAAACCTGTTGGATTAAATCACGTTTCCTTTGTTCTCACAACACAACATATCGGCGACAAGGATGTCTCATCCCTGAATCCACCTGCAGCCTTTCTTCAAATCCCAGGTGAGCCTACGATTACTTTTACTGCTTGGATTAAAATATTCAAAAATTGCATCCTTACCATTGATAAGGACCTTTTGGAGGACAGAAAACATGATACACTGCTGATACACTGCCTGATAATAAATATGATACTTCTCTTATGGCATTGAAGGACTTTTTCATGCCTATAATAAATGTAGTAGCGGAATGCTATAAACTTCGCCAGCTTGGACAGAAACAGGGCGAATCTACAGAACAGTACATGGTTTCCTTAAGGGAGTTAATTGTGAGATGCGAGTTTGGGAACATGGTACATGAAATGATCTGAGACCAGATAATGTAGAAAACTACTTCTAATCTCATTAGGGAGCGCTTGTTGCAGGAACCAGATCTGACACTACAGAAGGCAAAAATGTTAGCATGCCAGATCGAGTCAGCAGTGGCTGAGAAAACAACGGGCAAAGGTAATGCAACTGCCATGCAAGCTGCACACCATGTGCAGATGCAGGAAAAACCAAGACATCACAAAAAACACTACAAAAGCAATGCAAATGAGAAGTCATACACTCAAAACAATCACGGACAATCGTGCAACCGATGTGGATCTCCTCAACACACTGCAAATTACACAGGGTGCCTAAGAAGAAAAGACATTTTGCTAAGGTATGTCAGAGTGCTCGGCACAAACAACTACACAAAGTGTCTGTGCCTGATGCTACTGTTTTTGAGAGTGGAAAATAATTATGAATGCATTGCTGATAAAATAACTTGCACTGTTAATGTTTCTGTTACATCGCGAGGATAGCCACAGGCTACTGAATTAATGTTGGACACTGGCTCAGCAGTCTCCATACTGCCCGAATCTACCTACTTGCAATATTTCAGAAATGTAGTGCTTACAGAACCGAAACTACGTCTGGCGAGTTACTTGAGGAACCAAATACCTGTGATTGGTTGCCTACAGGCAAATGTGACTTTGTGCTGTGTAGTTGCCAATTTTTACATTGTGCATAGTGGTTCATCTATCCTAGGCAGAGACTAGTTTGCAGCATTAAAAATGCATGTGATCGATGGTCGCATAACTACACCATACATTCTTAACATGCAGGCGCCAGTTTCAGCAATTGCAAATGCCAAAAGAGAGAACACATTGGGCTGTACTAAGATATTTGTACATAAAATAAAAACCTGACCTAATGTGACACCAACCAGCAGAAATTGCAACACCTACTGTTCTCATTGAGAGATGCAGTCTCGCAGGAACTTAAACTAGTACAAAATTATGTGATTGAACACATTGACTCTTCTGAATGGGTTTCACCAATTGTGGTAACGATGAAGAAGACCGGAGGTATTCGTCTATGCGTAGACTTGAGAGCCCATTAAAGCAGTGGTGATTGACAGCCATCCACTTCCACACATAGAAGAAGTGCATACCATAAAGTAATGCTACACAAGGATAGCAAGGACTTCACGGCATTTATTACACACGATGGACTGTTCCATTTTAAACGTGTGCCATATGAACTTGCATCAGCACCCAGCTATTTTTAAACCATGATGTCAACCATTCTAAATAACCAGCCCGGAGTACAGTGTTATCTGGATGACGTCATTGTGTTTGGAGAGACCCCTGAAAAACACAAAAAACACCTACAGGCCATATTACATTGCATCAACAAGGCAGGGCTAAAATTGAATTATGTTAAATGGCACTTAAGACAAACATAATTGTCTTTCTTGGGACATGTCATTTCACGAATGGGACTGAAACCTGACCCAGAGCATGTAGTTGCTGTTACACAGGCACCCCTGCCTAAAGACATGCACACTCTTTTCGTTCTTGGGACTTGCATCCTGGTATGCAGAGTTTATACCAAACTATGCTTCAGTAGTGGAGCCCGAGAGCACTGATTCTGAGAGCACCTGAGAGCACTGAAGGGGCCACATCGGTACGAGAACAACCAACGAAAAACACTTCATGTGGACTACCCAAATTAACCCAACTATCCAATCACAGGGGTACAGAGAGACCTATAAAAATATGAGGGCGAAATTGAAATGACGTTCCTGACACGAAATCTAAGGTTCCAATACACAAGTCAGTCTTTGAAGTGTGATAACCTGGAGATCCAGCCCTCGACCAGCTGGGACAGAGATACCGTTTTCGGACACTATACGATCCGTTTGCCTTGGTGTGGGAGTCCGCTGTGTAAGATGTCAAAAATCCTAAAGTACTTGTAATCAAATCTATAACTTAGCTCTGATTGATCTCCAGAGAAAGAGTCAGATGAACATTTGAAGTCGACATGATTGAAGTATATTCAATTTATTGAGCTAGCTGTGCCGGAGTTTGCGGTGGAATATCCCAGACATAACCGGACGAAGAGTGCACATATTGGTGGAGGAATTGCTGTTTCAGTGGAATATCTAGTTAATGACTCTTGTTCTTTGCAAAGACATTTCTTTTGTACCCTGAAGTGGAGATTAAACACGAGGAAGGAAGACCCTGGAACCTACCTGTCCTTGCTAGTGGGAGAGCTTTGAACGCATGTATTGTTGAAGACACGGAACAGCTGGAGGAGACAATGCGAATCTGTTAAGTAGTCAATCCTCTTTTAATCCTCTTATGAACTCGAGACTAAGCAGACCTTAAAGTAAAATTAATGTTTTGTTGTAAGTGGAATGTAAGAAAAGTATTATTGCTTTCAATTCATGCTTTGAGTTAATGAACACTATAGTATTTGTTTGTATGTGATGTATACAAATTGATGTACGTTTCATAAGGCAATTATCATTCTGCGTTTAGCAGCTAGAATCCAAATAGAGCTGTCTTGATAATAGATAATTATTGATAGGTTGTCTGGACGCAAAGATCGTCTTTATTTTGAAAGAGTGAGAATTGCCTTCTGAACCAAACTATGAGACTGATTTAACGATGCTTTGATTATGAAATATTAACGAAAGTGAGTATGTGTTACTAACGATACCCCTGTTAAGACTAACCTTGGTCTTAAATAGCTGTCAGGAATGCAGATGTAATTTTAAGGGAATCTCTCATAGATTGCATTGAATCACTAATCTCTAATCAACCAGCGGGAGTGGGGTGTCGTTGTTTAAACTTTTGTTTCTGTACTGTTTAGTTAATTCTTCCTTTTTGTATTATTTTAGTTTAGTTGTTGCACCTTTAATTTTTCATTTATTTGGTGTTATTAGAAATAAAACTGTTACTTTGTATTCACTAGAAACGTTGTCTAGTCTGATTCTTTTGATAAAGGTTGGATTCTACATGATTTGAATTCAAAACAAGGTATTCAATGATTACAATTTAAACTAGTCCAAATACAGATATACCTTGCACACTACATACAGAAACTTTTCTACTGTCGAAAAATAAGCACTTGCTTGCGTGTTGGCTACTGCGAAATGGAGAACTTACCTCTGGGGACGAAAGTTCACATTGTGTACCGACCACAGTCCATTGACAACACTGCTCACAACGAAAGGACTGGGAAGAGTGGGTATGCGCATTACCAGATGGTCAGCAATATTACTCTCATTATCGAGTACAAACCGGGAGCTGAAAACGTCACAGTTGATCTCTTGTCTCGCTTGACCTTACCTGCAACTGATGTTCTAAATGAGGTCGACGTAGAAGTCATTGCGCTTACTATAGATACACCTGCTGCAGTTACAGTGGAGCAGTTTAAAGCTGCTTGTCTTGCTTGTCCGATACAAGCACAATTGCACGAGTTGATAACTACCAGGTGGCCGAAAAATGCCAAATGCCTGGATTCTGCTCTACTCCCATACTTCAGAATACAAATTGATTTGTCATTGCAAGCTAGATATATGTGATTCGGGGTATCACAATCTCATGGTTCTAGCAGAACTACAAGCTAAACTTATTCAACTTGCACACGATACTCACCAGGGGATTGTTAGCGCAAAACAACAACTGCGTGACCTATCCTGGTGGCCCGGGATGGATGCTCAAGTTGAAGCAGCTATCAAATCTTGTGTCACGTTCCAGTCACATGACAAGTCAACTGTGACATGTGTTGCCATTACAACCTGTGCCTTTCCCTAACTCAGCACAAGAAAAGCTTGCCATCAAAAGTGTGGGACCATTTGAAAAGACTCCACTGGACTGTCGCTTTGCCATCCCCCCAGTCGCTTACTAGATCAAATGGCCAGAAGTTGCTTTCTCTTCTCAAGTCATTTCTGCTACAGTGACTATCTTCCTGTCTACATTCTTTAGCAGAGAAGGAAACCCGAAGAAACTGGTATCCGACAACGGATCTCAATTCACTTCACTCGAATTCAAAACTTTTCTGAGAGAGAAATATCAAATCACAGAAAGTCTTCAGTGTACTATCCTCAAGCAAATGGAGAAATTGAACACTTTAACAGAAGTCTGAAAGAGAATCTTCACACAGCTAACTTAGAAGATAAAGCTTGGAAAACATTCACTACCTCATTTCTGCAAAACTACAGAGCTACTCGCCATGCCACAACACAGAGATCGCCTGCCGAACTACTGCTTGGGACAGAAATGCATACAAAGCTACATATTGTCCATTTACAAATGCAGAAGTTTGTCTTTGCTGGATATGGCAGATACTGTCCAACAGAAACAACAAAAATACAAAAAGTACACAGACGAATGCAGAGGAGCCAAGGACCGGACCTTTAAATGTGGATCGTTCGTGAGAGAACCTGGAATACTACAAAAAGGAGATAAAGTATACAGTGCCTATCAAGATAGTTGAGAAAAAAGGACCGTACACCGACAAACTGTCAGATGGACAAATTTGGAATGCTACTTACCTTTCACAATGCAAATGGATGGCGCTGCAGATGGATCACATTAGTTTACTGCAAAGCTACTTCTTAATTGGTACTTATCTTGGTGAGAGCCGAGATACATCCAGTGACTGCTGTGAATAGTGCAGCTGGCAACAAGGGAAAGACCTTGTGACAGCATGGAGGGACAGCTGACAGGAGGAAAGAGACCCCATTGTGGCTGGCAAGGGTTAGCTACCCTGGTCGGCAGTATCCAGCTCTATGTTTTCAAAGGTAAACAGGATGCTGGAGACACCCGCCCAAGGCTTCTAAGAAATTAAAGAGAAAAATACCCCTAGAGTCTGAGAGAGTGGGGACGGAAGATGACTCAACGTTGGATAACATGGTTAATGACTTAGGAATGGAAGCAGATATGAGAATGGAGAGTACTTCACAAAAGACTAGTTCAAGATCTGCAGTTAGCAAAGACATGGAACTCCAAGTTTGTGTCTGCGGCTGGAGCAAGGCGACAATGGTCAGGGGTTTGAAGATTCATCAAGGGAGAATGAAATGCTTGAGGGAGAAGGGACAAGGGCCTCGCATTGATCAGTATTTCTTACGAAGTCAGTCAAGCCAGTCGAATGAAATCCAGTGACAGGAAGCAAACACAGTTCACAGGATATCAGCACCCCTGTCATAGACATGAGGAGGACTTGCGTGGATACAACTAGTGATGAACCTAATGATCTTTGCGAACCCAGTCAGATGAACCAGCGTAAGAGAGAAAAGAACCTCAACGGGCACAATCCTGGAGTTAAATGGCCAAGAGCATGTGAGAAAACTACGTGGGACACAGTAAACACAGATCTCTGTTTTACTTTGGAAAGGTTAAATGGAACAGTTGAAAAGAAGCTGGATAAATTTGGGGACATCATCTACACATATGGAAGCGAGAGGTTTGAAATTGAAAAAAAGGAAGGAAAAAGTACAAACTATTCCTGGAAAGTCTAGATGGCAGCAGGAGATTGAATGCTTAGAGAAAGGAGGCAGTTGAGGAAGCAATGGAAAAAAGCAGAACAAAGTCAGAAAGAGGGACTCAATCTGTTACAAAGGGTCATAAAAGATAAGCTTGTAACATTGCACAGAGCTGAGTGCCTACGGAAACTCTACAAAAAAAAAGTGCGTGCGAGAACTAACTTTTATAAAGATCCATTCAAATTTATAAAGAAGATATTCACCAGCGAGAGAAATGGCTCACTAAAATCATTTAAGTTTCAACTGGAGAGATATTTGAAGAAAACACATATAGATTCAAAAAGGCAGTAGCCTATGTTAATTCTTTCAGATATTCCACCTATCAATCTACCCGAATACCAAATGGAGGACTGTGCACCTAAGTGGAAAGAAGTAGAGCAAGCTGTGAAAAAAGCACGAGGTCCAGGTCCTAATGGTGTTCCATACAGAGTATACAAGAGTGCTTCTGGAGTTCTACAAATCCTGTGGAAATTGATGAAAGTGGCATTGGAAAAATAGGTTGTACCAAGAGCATGGCACTGAGCAGGTGGAGTCTTTATAGCAAAAGAAAAGGATTCTACAAGCATCGGTCAGTTTTGTCCTAATACCCTATTAAACATAGAAGGCAAGATTTTTTTTCAGCATTATTGCTCAGAGATTGTCAACCTACCTATTAAACAACTGCTTCATTGACACTTCATTACAAAAAGCAGGCATTCCAGGTTTTCCAGGATGCTTAGAACACGTCAGCGTAATCTGGCAACAAATTCAATCAGAAAAAAAGGAGAGGAAGGAGCTCCGAGTGACATCCCTGGATTTGGCTAATGCATATGGTTCAGTGCCACATGAACTTCTTTAGACAGCATTTGATTTTTTCTGCATACCGATGAGAATAACAAATTTAGTAAAAGCCTACTTTGGAGATTTGCAATTTAGTTTTTCAACTTCAGAATTCAGAACTACATGGAAATGCCTACAAGTTGGAATAATGGCAGTGAAACAATCACTCTGCACAACTGAGAAGCAGTTGTACTGTCCTCCCTAAGGAGATACTACCGGTCCAATATCTATAACTAATTAAGTCAGCAAGAGTGACAGACAGCAAAAGCAGGGACGTCAGAGGTGTCAATTTCACAAACAAATGGTTTATTGTTGTAAACTATAATGTAATAAATGAAATAATGACAACAACTTATTGCAGAGAACATTTAGTTAGATGGAAGGTACAGGTGAGTAAGAAAGGAAAGTGAATTAAACAAACATCCAAACAAACTAACATTAAAAGTGAAATTAATGTGGTGTCCGGTGGGCCTCCAATAAATCCACACACACAAACACCACACCAATACAAAACCAACACACCGACAGGCAATAGAGACAAAGGTGAATGAATAAATATGTGGGGAAAACAATTACAAAGACCGTCTTGATGGCAATGGATGATTAATTAAATTTAGGCCTAACAAGTCCAGTGAAGTAATGCAGATGAAGTCCAAAGTAACAAAAGAACAAAACCAAAATTCCAGTAACCAAAGTATCAAAGTAAAGTAGAAAAAACCAGCAAACAAAAAAAGGAATAATCTCACCAACAAATAATGAAGTCCTGAATAGAGTCCTGTACCGACGATGGTGGATGAAGGTTGATGAAAAAATAACAATCTTTGAAAATGGTGAGTCTGTCGAGTAGTTCCGGGTTGAGTGGTGAACAGCCATTTGGAAAATATCCGGAGGATCAGGAACAAAATGGAGACTGAACACACTACCAAAAAACAAACCCTAAACAGACCTTGAACAGCAACTAAACTTAAACAAGTAACAGTGTAAACAAAAAAGAAAGGTTTAGACAAAGTACATGATTATGAAAAAAAAAAATGGATGCACCAGTAGTTTTCTAAATTAGTTAAAGTTACACTGTTAATTAAGTAATATGCTAGTTGTTTGTAAATGGATTCCTCAAGAGAAAAATTGAGTCTCCTCCTGGCCTACCCAGCTAGCTTTAATACCAGAGCTGGCTTCCAAGAAGCTATGAGATTGGAGGAGTGGATATCTGAATGAGCCAATGGGGGGAGATGATGAACAGAGGGTGATGGCAAGGAACTATGAGAAATTGAGTTTTAACCTGGCTAGGCTACTGACCCCAATTAAAGGGACAGGTGGGTGAAACTTACCCCCACTTCATGGAGCAAGTGAATTGCTACAGCAGGATGTACCATTTCTCCACTGGCTTTTACCATGGCAATGGAAGTAATTATAAGGGTATCAAAATGGGTAGTGGGAGGAGAGTGCTTGGCTTCTGGAATGCGATTACCACCAATTTGAGCATACATGGATGACATGACAACAATGACTACAACAGTAGCCTGCATTAATCGGTTATTGGGCAAATTAACCAATAACATTGAATGGGCATGAATGCAATTCAAGCCCACTAAATCAAGGACCATCTCTATAATTAAAGGTAAAGTATTAGATAAAAGGTTCTACATTAATGGTGAGGCAATACCAACAGTGTCTAAGAAGCCAGTGAAAAGTCTAGGGAGATGGTACGACGGGGATCTAAAGGACACAGTTCGTGTGGGAGAAGTTAGACAACAAGCAGTGGAAGGATTGAAGAGCATAGACAGCAGCACTTTACCAGGCAAACTGAAATTCTGGTGCTTTCAGTTTGGTCTACTGCCAAGACTGTTGTGGCCACTAACTGTGTACGATGTTTCCTTGACAACAGTTGAGAAGCTGGAAGCTTTGATCAGTTCATACGTCAGGAAATGGTTGGGAGTTCCACGCTGCCTAAGCAGAGTGGGACATTATGGTAAAGGAATACTGCAGCTACCAATCTCTGCTCTAGAGTTTAAGTGCACCAAAGTCCGACTGGAAATGACATTAGTAGATTCATGTGATAAATGCGTAAGGGAGGCAGCACCTGTGTTGAAAACTGGAAGAAAATGGAAGGCAAAGAAAGCTATGGAAGATGCTAAGGCTGCCCTTCGAATTGGAGATATTATGGGGCAAGTTCAGCATGGAAAAGGAGGTTTTGGTCTCAATTCAGCTCCTCCTACATGGCACAAGGCAACCCTGGCTCAATGGAGGAAGCTGGTAGTCAATGAGGTGCTAAAGCAGGAGGAGATGATTACGTGTGTAAAGGCCATTTCCCAGGCCAAGCAGGGAGAATGGATGAGATGGGAAAGTGTGGAACAACGCAACATTGGCTGGTAAGACCTATGGACAATAGAACAGAGCAGGATCAGTTTCCTTATCAGATCAGCATATGATGTTCTCCCATCACCACTGAACCTAAACCTTTGGGTGCGTAAGGATCCCTCATGTCCTTTGTGTTCATTACCTGCAACAGTAAGGCACATTTTGACAGGATGTAAGGTGGGTCTTAGCCATGACTAGGTGCTGTGATGTTTGGCCTTAGCATTGGAAGACAAGCATAACCTGACCAATAAGTTGCCACCAGTTCCATCAAAGCATTACACACAAAAGACAATATTCCTCCATCCAGGAGAGCAACAACCAAGAAAAGGTGTTAAAATCAAGCCTCGCTCAGGACAACTGGAAGCTGCTAGATATTGGAAGATGCTGGCAGTTGTTGGTCAAGGGCTTATTTTTCCACCTGAGATTGCCACCACTAACCTTCGACCAGACATTGTCTTAGGGTCTGGATCAGCAAGCATTGTTCATCTGGTAGAGTGAACAGTGCCATAGAAAGATGCTGTGGATGAGGCATATGAGAGGAAGAAACTTTGGTATGCTCAACTAGCTGCTGAAGCAGAACAGCGAGGATAGAGAGTCCGAGTTTACCCAGTGGAGGTGGGTTGTCGAGGATTTGTGGCATATAACCTGGTTTCTCAGAGACGTCGGGTTCAGTGGCCAAGAGTTGCGTCGCACAGTGAAGAACTTAACTGAAGCAGCAAAAAGGTGCAGCAACTGGCTGTGGTTGAGACAGAAAGATTCTAGATGGGAATCTCAAGCACAATAGAAAGAAAGCAACGCTGATGTACAGGTAAGTAAGCTGGGCTGAGCTGAGTGGGGGATGGAGGGTGGTGATGCTGGGATGCCAGAATCACTGTTGAGCCCTCTTGAGGTGTCGTGGGCTAGTCAACAAAACATTGAGGATGGAAGTTGCCCACTTGAAGCCCCCAGAGATGTACCCTACTCAGCTCAATCCAGACGGTTGTGATGCTGATGCGCTGGGGAGACTGCGATGGGTTGATCCCCGGAGCCAGCATCGCAGCTGTTGTTTATGCTGATGCACTGGGGAGGCAAAATGAGCTGATCCCTGGAGTCAGCATTACACTTCAGCCATTAACACCAGATAGAAGGATATCTACATCATCAGATGGAAAACAATGCAAATGGATGGCGATGCAGATGGATCACATTAGTTTACTGAAAAGCTACGTCTTAGTTGGTGCTTATCTTGGCGAGAACCGAGTTCAAATCAGCATGAAGTTTAACATCTAATCTCATGTAATGGAAATCATCTGTTTGCCAAGGTAGAAACAAAGATGTTCCAGATCACCTACCTGTTACTGATGATTTTACCATACCATCGCCAGTGTGAGAGACACCAGTTGAGATAACATCTGACAGGTGTGCTGCCAGAGTCAGACACCGCCCGTATGGACTAAAGATTATGTAATGTAAACGAAAAAAAAAAAAATCTAGTCTTTAGTTATGTTTATGTAATGGGACTATAGTACAGGGAAGAAGTAGAAACAGCCTCCGGTAACTAGGGGGGCAGCAACCACTTTGAAGAGACTGTCAGCAGCGGCTCTGGGATATGCCTGCCTATTGGGTAGGTATCACTGAACTCTTTATATCAGAGCTGCCGATAGGTCCCATCCTTGGGATGAAGCACTCTGTCCCACCCAGAGGAATTAACCTCGTCAGAATGTTATGCATATTTACGTTGTATATCTAGGATTTATGTCACAACTGTTTCTTCGCCAATTACCATTAAAGAAAATACTCATTATAGCTCATAATATAATTATTAACCACAATAAACACAATACCTCAATAAGAACTAACGATTCTGGCTTAATTATCCGTAGATTCATGATGAAAAGAGATTAACCATTAATATTATGTATGTTTAAGTATTTCAAATCAATCATAAATGTGTATTTGTTATAAGACAAAAAGATACCTAACAATCCAAATTATTATTGCATTTATTCATATTCTCAAAGGAAGAAGAATAACGGCTAGACTTCAAAGTTAAAAACCTATGTATAAGGAAGAAATAAAATAAAGCATTCAAGGAAAAGTAATGCATTGATAAATGTTCATAATAAATCCCTGATGTGCTCTCTATCACAGAGTTCTGCATTAGTGAAGCTGTCTTAATAGTTCATCATACATTGTTTGGTTGAGTCACACATTACATATACATGCGCCAGCTTCCATGTGGCTAAGTACACATGTACAATGTTCAGCGTCTAGTTGAATAGACGCACATTACATATTGTGATGATATTACTATCATGGCTTCAGTTCAGGTACTTGTAAACACACAATATAAGTTTGATAATTATTCTGTTGTTTAAAACAAAGTCTTCTTTACGCGGTCATCTTCTCTGTAGAAGTTAATTGTGCAGCAGCACAGTGCAGTATCTCTGTGAAGGCTGTAGGCAAAAGCTTTCATCGTTCCGGAGGGAGCCTATCTTCTCATGGACAGATTTGAAGATTACATCATTGTGTTTTTGTTGAAGAACTTCAGAGTTTGATGAGTTGAGAGAAATTAGATGTTTTGAAGAACGAGAGAATCCAGCAAGTGAATCCAAAGAGCATGACTCCAGAGCATCCAGAGAGGAAGAAAATCCTTCTTTTGAGTTTAAACAACATGATGTATAGGTGTTCCCTTGTTCCATTGGTTCACAGTATTTGATAGACAGTTGCGTGTCACACAAAAAGGGTATGTTAGAAATGCAATGTATCCACCCATGTCGTTAGCAAAGGATTTTACATTTAACATTTAAACCTCCTATTTAATATAACTTTAGTTACATTCATTAGAGAAGCATATGAATTTCAGTTTCATTCTCTATACAAAATTACACTTACAAGCATATAAAACACATCAAAATACAATCAAAGGATAATATTCAAAAATAGTTATTAGTTTATAATATTCTTTTAAAACACAATAAACCCTTCAGGTTTATTGGGAAACTTACTTAAAATAACTATTAAACTTGTGTCTACAAGTTATGTAATTAAAAATGATTATTAAAGCATTAACTAACTTTTAACACAATAATGGTACAATTGCACATTTACTATAGCTTCCCTTGGTAAGTTTTATGACACCTTAGAAGTCTAGACAATCAGATAGCGAGCTTCAAAGAGTTTACACAATTTGCGGCCTGTGCCTTATCTAATCATCAAGCATTGAAGTAGATCTGAGTAAGAATGTTCTGGAATCTGTGTTAACAACCCAATCACCACAGCATGTCAACACAGACAAGAGTCTGAATTAAATATCTGAAAAATGCTTATATTAAAACAAATTTAACCATGAATTTCCTTGACAATACTGAGGAAGACCTTTGTGTTAAACTGAGCTTTGTCTGTAAAAAGAGCTTCCTGAGTCAACTGCAGAGCTCCTGCATTTATGCTGAAAGCCTGCTTGCCACTTTCCCAGAATCAGTGACTCCTAACTGAAGTTTCTTTTTCTGTTTTCTCACTTCCAGCAGCCTGCTCACTTGCATTGCAGACTTTTTTTCCCCGTCTGTCATATGTGAATGATTGCCTGTGTAGTATTATAAAAAGTGTACGTGTGCGTTTTTTCTCTCGAAAAACTACACTTTTGGGAGAATACAATTCCTCCACGGGGCTAGGCCTTGCCGCATCCCTGCTTTCGAATGATTCCGCCAGCCGCTGTCTGGCAGCTGGATTGGATCTTGTTTGTTCAGCTGCTATGACGATTCCCCGTCTGTATAATAGCTGCAGAACGGTTGTTAACAACTATAGCGAACTAGCTGTGTATTTCTCCACCGGGCTCTGTATTACATACATCCTGCTGTAGAGTAGACCTCGCCTGCTGCGTAGGCCTACCCACCTCGGAGAGTTGGGCCTTTCATAACAAACAATAATGTGTTCTCCCCCAACCATTTTTCACTGTGTTTACTGTCTGCTTCCATCTCGCCTGCAGCGGCTTCGGCCTTCGGCCTATGCTATGCACTGACCAGGTGTGTGACCACGTGGTTAGGGTAGGCACCATTGCATAGCTGCCCCCCAGTGCTTCGGTACGTCTGTGCATGCTCAGTCCTCGGTACTTTGGTACCTTGGTGTGCAAGGTGCTTATTGCACACAGCACCCGGTGCTAACAGCGTACAGTGCACGAGTTACTCACAGCGCTCAGTGCAAGTGGATACAGTGCTGCACGGTACTTGGTGCAGATAGTGCACACGGTACTCGGTACAAAAGGTGCCTGGTGCGCATGCTGCTTGACGCACCCGGTACGTGTGGAGTCCAACGCACACGGTGTTAATGCCTCTGTGCGTATATTGGCCTCTGCTTTCTGGTACACACGGTGCTCAGTGTACCCAGTGGTTGGTGCACTCAATGCACATAGTGTTCAGTGTATGTAGTACACACAATACACGGTGCAATTAGTGCTTGATATGCACGGTGCTTGGTGCAACCGGTGCACACGGTGCTCAGTGCAAACGATGCACTCTGTGCACTCTGCATTCGGTGCACACTGTGCACAAAGCACACCGTGCAATTAGTGTTGAGCATTCCACCATGATGACGAGCAAGGACGGTTTTCATGCTTGCACGTCCTGTAGGGCTAAACTCCCTAAGGAAGACAGGCATGCCACCTTGGCCAGTCTAGCACGCCACCTTGGCCCTTGAGAGTGAGGTGGCCTGTAGCATCTGCGTGGCTTTTCAGCAGCAGGTGCTAGAGAACTGGCTAGAAAGAACAACAAGGGCAAGTTCCACATCCCATGTGTCCGGACCATCAGCAGCTCTCGGAGCCCCAGAGCCCCTCCTACACGGACTGCCCCAGGACCCCCTCCTGGACATTCCCCATGCACAGGCCCCCTGTAGCTGCTTCCCATCTCCGCAAGCGAGACGGCGGAAGTGCTCAAGCAAGCAAGGGACATCATGGACCTTAAGGCTCAGATGGCCCAAGTCCTGGAGCTCCTGTCCAGACAAGTACCTGCGGTCCTGGCTGCAGTTCCAGCTCTGCTGATGCCCCAAGTACCGTACCCTCACTCCCCCAGGGGAGATCAAGGTGAATGGGAAGAGGTGTCCCTGCTGGCACAGGAGGACATGCTCTCTATAGCGGGCTCCTGGGGCAAGGCCTCCTGCTCTGGGATGGAGGTAGGAGGAGAGCCCGAGCTCTCTGCAGAGGCGGATCTTAGCTGGGAGGTGGCCTTGATATCGGCACTGATGGGATGGGTTTCCTGAACGCCAGCGGCAGAACCATGCTGGTCCATGTTTCAGACACAGACGATGGCTTCTATCCCATTAAAATCCCAGGCCTTCCCGGATTTCGTGGAGGAGGTACGCTCCTCCTGGGATCATCCGGCCTCAGCCCCAAGCATGTTGAAGCAAGCCTCGCAGCTTGCCCCCTTTGAAGGCGTGGAGAAACTGGGCCTGGAAGGTTTTCCAGCAGTAGACTACACCATTGTGGACTTTGGTCAAGGCTCTTCCGGTGGTAGGATTGCCCAAAGACCCTGTGTGTCCAAAACCGCAATGCAGGGTTTCGGAGACACACTTCAAGAAGATGTATGCACCAGTTCTCTCTATTAATACACAGCAGGTGGTTACAGAGCCACCGCCCTAGGCGTACTTTCATGACAGACCCTCTCCAGGCCTCAGTTCTTCAGAAGGAAGTGGCCACCTTGCTGTGCAAGCAAGCCATTCATCTCATAGATCCCATCTCGCATGGAGAGGGGTACTACTCGAGATGTTTTCTGGTGCCCAAAAAAGATGGCAGCTTTTGCCCCATCCTAGACCTGAGGCTTCTCAACGAGGTCTTAAAAGAAAGAAGGTTTCAGATGCTGACTCACCGTCACATTCTCCAGTCAGTCTGGCCGGTCGACTGGTTCATCACCATGGACTTATGGGACACGTATTTTTACATTCCCATTCATCCAGAGCAGAGCAAGCTCTGCTCTGCTTTGCCTTTCAGTGAAGCGTTTACGAGTTCGCTGTGCTGCCATTCGGCCTCTTCCTAGCTCCTTGTACATTTTCAAAGCGCGTGGACACTTTCCTGGTCCCCCTGTGGCTGCAGGGGATCAGATTAATAAACTGCCTCAATGACTGGTTGATCTGTTCCCAGTTGCAAGAGGGAGCAGTGGCCCACACGGTGGTCATGACAGAGCATCTGGCGAGGCTGGGCCTCACCATTAACGAAGCAAATCTGCTTACACTCTGCACAATGTACTCTGGGTTCCGGCTGGACTCCAATATGATGCGTGCATACCTGTCGGACAACAGAGTAGCAGCTACTCAAGGTTGCCTCTCCCTGTTTCGACAGGGATTGCAGGTCACTATGATACTGTGCCAGAAACTGTTGGGTCTGATGACTGCAGCCATATCAGCCATTCAGCTGGGTTTACTCCGCATGCACCCGCTACAAGTGTGGCTCAACGCGTTTCACCTACATCCCAAGCGTGACAGACACCATTGGCTGACGATGTCAGATATGTGCTCATCAGCCCTACGCTGGTGGACGACCTCTCACCTGTGCGAGGGTGTGCGGATGGGAGTGGTGTTAAACTGCTAAGTGGTGATGACAGACGCCTCCAACATCGGTTGGGGGAAGGTCTGGGAAGGCAGAGAAATTCTCGGATCATGGTGGGATTGCTGGGCATCCCTGTATATAAGTATGCTTGAGTTGCAAGCGGTCTCCTTGTTCTCCACCACTTCCTCGTGGTTCTGCGAGGTGCAAATGTGTTGATCCAGACGGACAAGGCAACAGTGGTGGTCTATGTAAACCACCAGGCTGGCCTACGGTCCCTGGGGTTACATTGCATTGCCTTCAGGCTTTTGACATGGGCTCAAGGGAACTTGCTGTCCCTATGGGCGACACACATTCCTGGAGTGGTGAATTGGGCAGTGGACCTCCTCTCAAGGGAAGATCCGCATCCATTTGAGTGGCAACTGCACCCTCAGGTGGTGGAGTGCATTTGGGAACGATTAGGGAAGGCTCAGGTTGATCTCTTCACCTCGGCGGAGATGACACACTGCCCCCTCTGCTACTCCCTCCAACGCTTAGGCGGTCCACTCGGCGTTGACGCAGTAGCGTAGGAGTGGCCCTATACGCATTCTTGCCGATGCCGTTACTCCCGGCCTTTCTCGAAAAGGTCCAGTTAGAGAAGGCGTCAGTTCTCCTAGTGGCCCCTAGGTGGCCCAGAAGGATCTGGTTCTCGACCCTTTGTCAGCTCTTACAAGGCTAGCCCTGAGAGATCCCATTTTATCTGGATATTCTTAGTCAGACGAGAGGCACTCTTTGGCACCCGGCACCAGACAGGTTCCAGCTATATGTCTGGCCCCTGAAAGGGACCGCTGGTTAGCCCTAGGGCTATAAGATGTGGTTGGGGGCACATTGCAGAACGCTAGGGCAGATTCCACTAGGTCTCTGTACACCTACAAGTGGAAGTTTTTCAAAATTGGTGTCTGACTAAGAGTCATGTCCCAGTCTCTTGCCCATACCAGTTATCTTAGTTTCTACAAGAACTGCTTGATGTTGGTAGGTCACTGTGACAGAGATCGAATGATTCTTTCTGTTAGATCTCTCCCCTGACCTGTGACGGCACTTTGTAAAGGGAACAGAGTACCTTGGACTAGTTAGCCCTACAATTTATTCCTAGGGTTTGGTGGAAGTTGGTCATCTAGAAAGGGGACGGAGCTACGGTACACTACATCATTGACCTGGAAGGTTAACGGCGTTGCACCTGCGGATTGGAGGTGTGGATGTGTTAGTTAACCAAGGGGTCATGGTTGACAGTTGTGATAGAGAGAGAAAGGATCGATGCTGTAAATCTTCCTCCCGATTAGAAAGGGTGCTGTGTAAGGGGGAAGGTAAGCTGCCTCCTAGAGCTGCCACCTCGGTGGTAGGTGGAAACCGGAAGGTGACCATATTAGGAGGGGAGCGTAGCTGCAAGTACTCAGGACGATTCCATTGCAGTCAGCTGCGGGGCAGTCCTCTATTAGGGAAACCATGGCAACACGGCACCATGCTTCTCAGCACCAAGAGCACTGCGTGCACAGAGAACGTGGGGACGTGAGTGGTGCGGTGCGGTGCTGTGCTGTGCTGTGCAGGGATGTGCTCTGTGCTCAGCTGGTCCGCGGCTCACTCCTCCTCTGCAACACAAAACACAAGTAATCCAACCAAACAAATCAATCAATACAGGCTCCGGCCATCTAGTTTCATTCTTTAACGTAAGCAGAGGTTTTGATGTAGCTGCTCCCCTTTGTACCCAGCAAACTCCTCCCCGCAGTCACCGTGTTGCCATGGTTTCCCTAATAGAGGGTTGCCCCATAGCTGACTGCAATGGAATCGTCCTGAGTACTAGCAGCTACAAGCCCCTCCCAATATGGTCACCTTCTGGTTTCCACCTACCACCGAGGTGGCAGCTCTAGGAGGCAGCTTACCTTCCCCCTTACACAGCACCCTTTCTAATCGGGAGGGAGATTTACAGCATCGTTCCTTTCTCTCTCTATCACACAGTATAAATAGGGGACATAGTAATGTGATTTGTTCCTTATTATGGTTACGCTGAAACCAAAAGGACCTGTGTATTAATAGAGAGAGCTGTGAGTGTTTTGTTTGTTTTGTTTATCTGTCTAAATCATTGTTCATTGTTATTTGTTCACGTAGACTAGATGGCTTACACAATCCAGAAATGTCACCCACTGCCAGCACTAAAACCCAGACATTTCACCACTTGTTCACCAGTTGTTGCACGTATTGTATTGTACTAGAACTGTGCTTATTATTTATGGGACTGCAACCCTTTTTCATTACAGTGCATTTTTCGGCTTGGTTAACAGACAAATGGATTATAAATAAAAACAAATCATTTCACCTGTACTTTGTTGTCTGTTTTTTTTCATTGGATTACTACACCTGCACTTCACCTGGTCTACTAATTACCACTTTGCTACAGTCACCTTTCACATTGAATGTATATTTAGCGGCTATTTCTGTGTGCCATGCCCCTGTAGATTCGATATCTCTGGGTGCGCATTTTATGGTGACCGGGTTTCTTAAAGACGTTTCTTAAAGCAATTATATCCTCCCCAAATGGAGCCTTGACATCATACTGGAGGATCTCACGAAGGCCCTGTTTGAGCCCATACTCTCCATAGAGTTGAAGTACCTGTCTATGAAGATAGCCTTCCTCTTCGCTATCACCTCTGCTAAGCGGGCCAGTGAGCTGCAGGCGCTGTCAGTGCACAGCTCCTGCATGCGTATTTGGGACGATGGCAGCAGGGTGTCACTGTGTACAAACCCTGCTTTCCTCCCCAAGGTGATCACAGCCTTCCACATTAAGCAGTCTGTGGAACTGGAGACCTTCCATCCACCCCAGTTTTCTGGATAAGAGATTTCCACTGCCCAGTGCGGGCACTGAGATGCTACTTGGATAAGAGAAGAGGTCTGCGTTATTCTGACCAGCTCTTTGTCTGTTACAGGATTCAGACCGTAGGACAGCCCCTTTCAAAGCAGCGGCTGTAGCATTGCATTGCAGACACAGTCCCAACTGCGTATGATGGTATTGGCTTGCCCCCACCTGGGAGGGTAGCCGCACATTCCACAAGATGGTTAGCTACATCTTGAGCCCTCTTCAGAGGGGAGTCTCTGTCTGATATCTGTACTGCAGCAAGCTGGGCTACGCCGCATACTTTCTCCAGGTTCTACTGCCTTAATGTGGTAGATCCTTCCCTGCTTTCATTAGGCACGAGGGTCCTTGAGGGTATAAGCTCACATCGCTAACCTTTGGGTTATGTGGTTCTGATGCGTCTCTCATATGCTGCAGATCTTTCTCCCTCACGACGGCTCTGGTATACTAATCCCATAGTGACATTGGTGGTCGTCTTCAAATTGAAAGGGAACGTTAGGTTACCTACCATAACCCTGGTTCTCTGAAAGAGAAGACATCCACCAAACACAAGGTCGCATCAGTCGCCCTCACAGGTTCGATGCAAAAAAAGAGATATGGCTTCCTCAGTATGACGGGTTTAATCCCTCGGCGGGAGGAACCGAATGCTTCATCCCAAGGAAGGGGTCTATCATAGCTGATGTTGGCTGAGGCTTTTCCAAACGACTCAGCTTCATGCTGAGTGACCTCAGCTGTAAAGACTCTCAAGTCCTTCTCAGAAAACGTACTATTATTTTTTATTTTTTTTATGCCAACAGGACTTTGCTACCCCTCCTCTGATATTTTTTTTTGCTTTGTATTTTTGTGCTCCACATGCCATATGTGACTACTGCTCTCTGTAATCCTAACTCTGCAAGTGCGGCCGCTAAATAGACCGATGCGCTCATTGAGACAATTAATTATCATAATTGTGGTCTGTTGTTTGTGCTTGTTGAGTAAAGTGCATTGCTCTTAAACTTACATAGGGCGCTGTGCGAAATAATTGCCTGGCTGCAGTGCAGTTTGAATTTTGCATCTGCAATTATTTGCACTGTGTCTATACATACATAACCCTTGTGATCTGTATCTAGTTATTACATCCTCACACTGTCCTAGTATCATTTGTATGGTCCGAAATACTCTCTCCCTGACTCTTTTTGTGCTCTCATTTGCACTCTTCCCCTGGTTCTGTGCTGTAACACCGCCTGTTTCAATAAGTGATACTTTTAACACACTCCGAGGCACCTAGTAAAGTTAGCACCATTAAGTGAATATGGTTTGCATATCAACTACCTCCCTCCCTCACAATATTTTGTGATGTAAGTTGCATATGGTTCCACCCATTAACATTAATTATTATATCTGAATGACTCGAATGCTGTATTTTTTCCTGTTTTTTTTTTCTTTTTCTCCACACGCTAGGTTGCCTGCCACCGGTTAGTGAATACAGCAGGTGTGCAAAGCATGCAGTTAAGAGGCTTAATGCATGCAAAGCACGTTACTGCTGTTTAGTGAACGAGGCCCTAAGTCAGTGAGTCCAGATGTTTTCCATTTTATCTTACATGTTAGGATTGTACACTTTTTCAGTACAATTGTACAGTGTTCTTAGAACATTCAACTGCAAATCTCTTCCTCCCAAGAAAGATTGTGTCCTTAAAAAGCTGAAACATTCAGAACTTCTCTCCAGTCACAAATCTAGTTCCTTATGGTAGATGAAACATATGTATCCTTTGCATAAGAGTGCTTGCATTTTTCTAGTTCAGAGAATTTGGAACAGCTGTGATTTACAATTAGCATGTGTGAGAATACTATGATCATGCAGGTCCTAATTCTTCTTTCAAGTATTTTATTCTAGACCGATTTAAAAGAAATAATAATAATGCAAGCAATGCATGTCAACTAAACAAACAACACTTTACATCCTATTGTTAACTACCTCTCTAGTGTAAGTCTTATTTTGATTATTTTTAGATTAACCCAGAATGAATACTGTAGCTCAATAAAAGTTATTAAGTGTAATACTAATGCTTTGTTAAACTTCAATATCAGCACACAATACGAAAAAGGCATTAATGAGCATAATTACCAATTTCAGAGACAACAGTGTACCAGTCTTTTTCCTCTCGTCTAACAAAGAGCTCTAAATAAGACTTTTTATACCTAAGCTGTGGTTACATCATTCATCAACAATTCTTTCTTTTTGTAACAGTGCAGCTTGGAATCCTACCTTACCTTTTCTCTATTGGTCCAACTAATAAACATAGTCATACTTCATGCATCTGACACACACACCCAGCTGTTAAGATATATTACAAGAGATTACAACAGAAGAGTACAAGACACAGACAACCTCCATATATCACACCCAAATAAGGAATGTGTCCTCATCACACAAGCTTACAAAGTTTGAATAAAAGACAAAGAAAATACACAGAACATATTAAATAGAAAAACATTATACAAACACCATATCTTCTAACACCACTATGAACACCTCATCACCCAACATTGTATTCACCCTGTAAATAAAATCATAATTTAGTTCACCTAATCAATAAGATACTGTATGCCACATTAGCAAAGCTCATTTGCCCAGCTTCAACATCCAGCTGTGTCTTCCTTACTCAGTAGAGGTTCAGTTTGGAAAGCATTTTCCCACCTGTGAGTCTCTGCTTGTTCACCTGTATAGCTGTATACTTCCTGCTAGTGAAGCCACTGACTCTTGTCCTAACTCTAATTACTGAGTTGCGCTGCTTTTCTTATTTTCCATTTTATTTTGGTGCAAATGCAGTGGTCTTGCATTTGCAGCGCTGCCAGTGAACCTCAGTCCTGAACTGGACATATCCTGTCATTTAGCTCTGACCCTCTCTCAGGCAGAGACTGGCAATCGTGGTGAATTGTGTGGTGGTTTTGTGACATGGAGTAACATTTCCCAGGGTTCAAGTTGAGTCTTTCAAACTGATTTCACTTGTGACCTGGGCTTGATTCTAAGCTAGTCCTCCAGAGGTTTAAGACATGAAGGCTGGTGAATAAGCCTGCAGCACCATCTAGCTGCTTCAATAATGCACTTAGACACTGTTCTTCCTACATTACAAAGATTAGTCTGATGACCCAACACTTTCTTTTCACTTGACAGAGTAACCTTTTAGGGAATAAAAAATAAGCTTATAAAATTATACAGTGACAGACCTTCAGAAGGCACTAGCAAAGGCATTTTTCATTAAAGCAATTGCAGCATTTTGAAGTAGTCTTGAGTCATTGCTGAACACAGGACCATATTTTCAATTAGTTTATTGTGTCAGAAATCCTCATGAAGTCAGAGAACTTGTGCACCTACATTAAACACCCTCATTGAGGCTGGAATTTCCTCCAGTGAAAAATCCCCCCCCCCCCCCCCCCCCCCCCCCCCCCCCACAGATTTACATATTGTATTTAAAAAAGTATCTTACTTAAAGGGCGTGTCAACACACCAGTACAAATGTCTCAGTAATAAGTATAGGTGCCTCTGGAATTGATTCAATCTCTACATTACCTGAGAATGCTTCTAATCAGGCGGAAAATTATATTTTGGGGATCCTGTCCAATTCTTCAGTCCATGTAACACCAAGCTCTGATATAAAGGGTTACAATGCTGACAAACATGAAGTCTTAGAAGGTCTCAAAAATGTTCTATGAGGTTATGGTTTTGTTGGCCAATCCATCACTTCTGTAATCTCCTACTCAGGGAATCCATGACAATCCTGACAGTATGACTACAGCATTATCTTGCAGCAGAACAAACACAGGGCTGATGGCCTTATATAGGGTTCAAGACTGGGTATCATGGAGCTGTAAACCTACCCCTTGAAAACACATTAAGATCCATGAAACCTTCAATGCAGAAGGGCATCTATGTAGTTATTGCCATACCAACTTTCTTGGTTGTATGTCCTGATTTAATATTTGCTGCTTTCATTTTTTCAGGTAGTGTAGTTAGTTTATGGTTTATGTGAGCAAGATGTTAGAGAAGGAGTAGGGCATTTTGGTGTCGTATTTGTGTCAGTATTAGTCAGAAACAGTTAAACAATCTTATGTCAAAATACCCAAATCAGGGTGAGGTGTTTGACTATTTTATTTAAGTTTGACACATATTAATAAATGATCTGGTAAGCAAGTAAATACATCAAATTGCTGCAGTAAACAGATGAACATAAAACAAAACTGTCAATAGAAGAAATGTGGACAGGGCTATTTTCGTAGGTTTATTTCAAAGTCAAAGTCATTCATTTTCTAGTATCACAAACTTGTTTGCATTTTCCTGAGAGAAGTCAGTCACAGTTTTACTGTATACATATATAAAGCTCCACATAATGTTATAGCCAGTTATTCACTATATGGCATTATTTTACATACAGCTACCTGTATTACAACAGTATATATTTTTTTGTTTTTGTTTCCTGAATTCAACACACAGCATACAAACACATGTAAAAGTGGTTTTGGAACAGTTCTATTTGAAAATCAACACAACAGCAAACACTGTTCCTTGGGCTCAATAAATTCACCCTTTACAAACCAGATGTTAACATTTAAAACTGAGTTTTGATTTTTAATTTTTTTTTTACTTTCTGTCAGCATCAAATGTATCCACTGGCAAGTTTTATGTGCACACAGATGGATTAGGTAGCTTGTACATGTTTTTCATAGCCTCAACTGCTTCTCCCGAGTTTGTAACAGCCTAAGAGTATACCCAGTCAATACAGCATGGATACATTTATTGATTATCACAAATCTTTTACCGACTGTAAAAAGTACCTTATGAACAACCAGATCCTGCCTAAAATTATCAACTAACCTTCCAAATTCTGCAGAGAATTATAACACAAAACCATACGTCATTGGCACAGACCCTGTACAATGCAGCAGTTTTGGTGAAATATTAAGGAAACTGGAGTGTAGACATGCCAATACCGGTCACATTCACTCAACAGGGTCATACCATCAGTAATCCATTTTTTTTTACATTAATTTTCTGATTAACACATTTTCTCACTTTTCTGAGTTAATTGTTACATATACATTATGCTGTCCTAAATCTTGCCCAAAGTAACATGCAAAAGATAAAACAGAGTGGACTTTGGACAAATGTTTTACAAATACACACTGGATGTCACAAAACATCTACAGCCACACAACACTTGCATATATAGTAGTAATAGTACGCTTTCAATATTTTACAGATCATGTGAAGAACCAGTGGAATTGCATCTATTAACCGGAATGGCGATTTATATAAAATAGGACTGAGGTCCGAACTGCAGCTCTAAAACCCATCAATATGTACACAGCTATGGCCTGTGGAAAGGATAGCTGGCTTCAAGCAACCAGACAATCTGGCCCATGCCAAACTGGAGGTTAATGAAGTTTGTAGGCACCAAGTTCTGCCTTGAAAACACAGATGGGAAAGTGTCTTGCTGAACTCGGTTCCTAAACTTAAACTTCCTCATAAATTACTTGCTTTAAAAAAATTAAATAAATCCAGTTGAGTTTCAAAGCTTTTGTTTAATGATTTACGTATATGTTAAAAAACCTAACAAAAAAAAAAAAAAAAAAAAACTAACAGTGTACAGCCACTGTAACTTTTCATCACCACATAACCTATACTTTGAATAAATGTATGTTTGGGGCTCCTGTTCTCATATTGCACTATATATTTATTTCAGATCCAACTAAAATGTTACTCAAAGTATAAGGATTACAAAAAAAAACTGTGAACACGTAAACCTGATGATATCCACGTTAATATATTTTTTAGATATTACATATTTAAACAATCTTTGCAAACAGAAATACAAAGATATGTATTTTAATTTACATACACTTTTTTAGGGGACTGTCATAGTTTTGCCTATCTATAGTCTGTTTTTCTTTTAATAATTTATAAATAAGTCATGTAATACACAGAATTTGTATTTATTTATTTATTTAATGCAATTCCTCAGGTAAACTGCAGGTCTAATTTAGGCAATTAAGAGTAGTTATGCCCGCGAAACTCATTAAAATCGTCTCCTACAATAGTTTTGGCTCACAAAGTGATGCTCATATTTATGCGTGTTATATATATAAAGTTTTACTGAATTGAATAAAACTAAAAACAAAGCTAAGCTGGTTAGATCAAAAGTTTCTCTATAGGATTTCTTTTAAAGGGTTTTTATTTATAAAGGAGGTAGGTCTTACACTTGAGCACACAACAAAATGACAGCATTTACAACAAGTATGCACTACAATCAGACCCCCACTGCTAATGTGATTTTTATATGGGCACCGTTAAGGTAATGGCTTTTACACACTGCATTTTGAAAATAGCATAGGAAGCATAAAGTGCTTATTGTCCTAAACGCACAACCTGTATGTAACAACTGAGTGTCTATTTAACTTTAATAGAAATATCTTACACTAAATCCCTTGTCCAAGGGTAGGTATAGGTTCAGCACAATATTCAAAGTGCTCTCTATAGTTCTATGGTGATATGCATGTTATTTAAAGATGTGCGGCTTGGAGCGAACATAACTAACTTTTACAGATAATACATACATACATAACATTTATATCCTAGATTTTACCTTCTTAATGGTGTACCACACTGAGCTAACATAATTAATACAAATATATGTTGTAGATATACCTCGATCCCTCTAGTTTTCATCTGCACGGGACAGCATGGGTTAGACAGTCTTGGTGGAGTTTTTATTTTATTTTATATAGTAACTGGTGTAGCAAGTCTTGGTGTAGGGGTTCACTTAATTAAATCAGCCATTTCCTCGGCTTTGGATTAGCCAGTCAAAGAGGGTTAATTCATTCAGAGGTTAAAACAACATAATGGAATGTTTAATGGAAAATATAATAAACATCTGAACATGAAAATGAAGCTGACAAGTCTTCCATCTTACAGTATAGTAATTGGCATTGCAAGTAACATGACAACAATTTCATCTCAGTGACTCAGGCTCATAGAAAGCATCTGTCCGTACACAAAGCTATACATTTTAAAGTAACAGGCAAAAAAAAAGCGTAGATGCTAGTTAAAAAGTGCTTTACCATGATTTGTCTGGAGAGAAACACAAAATTAATAAAACCAGACTAGTCACAACTATGTCACAGCAGCTGCTTGA